>NC_084568.2:31462500-31550000 GCF_033978685.3 Nerophis lumbriciformis | reverse complement strand
AGAAAAAGGTGGGGGGAAATAAATTTTTTGTTTTAATATGGTTTCTGTAGGACAGGGAATTGGCAACCTAAAATGTTGTAAGAGCCATATTAGACCAAAAATACAAACAATTAAAATAAAAAGTGTTAAGTGTTATAATAAAGGCAATACATAATGTAGGTGTCAATATTAGTTATATTAGCCTACTATCAAAATGACTACTTTATAAGTTTTATATAAGTGTTTTAATGAAGACAACACATGATCTAAGTGTCTATATTAGTTATATTAGCCTATTATCAAAATGACTACTTTATAAGTCTTATATAAGTGTTATAATGAAGACAACACATGATGTAAGTGTCTATATTAGCTATATTAGCCTACTATCAAAATTACTTTAAAAGTATTATACAGCATAAGTGTTATAATGAAGGCAACACATGCTATGTCTATTAGCTATATTAGCCTACTATCAAAATGACTTTACAAGTCTTATATAAGTGTTATAATGAAAACAACCCATGATGTGTCTATATTAGCTATATTAGACTACTATCAAAAGGATTTTAAAAATATTATACAGTATAAGTGTTATAATGAAGGCAACACATGATATGTCTATTAGCTATATTAGCCTATTTTTTTTAACTTTATACAAGTCGTATGTAAGTGTTATAATGAAGACAGCACATGTGTCTATATTAGCCTACTATCAAAATGACTTTAAAAGTCTTATATAAGTGTTATGATGAAGACAACACATGATGTAAGTGTCTATATTAGCCTACTATCAAAATGACTTTAAAAGTCATATAGGTGTTATAATGAAGACAACACATGATGTGTCTATATTAGCCTACTATCAAAATGACTTTACAAGTCATAGGTAAGTGTTATAATAAAGGCAAAACATGATGTGTCTACATTAGCTATATTAGCCTACTATCAAAATGACTTTACAAGTATTAGGTAAGTGTTATAATGAAGGCAAAACATGATGTGTCTACATTAGCTATATTAGCCTACTATCAAAATGACTTTACAAGTCATATATAAGTGTTATAATGAAGACAACACATGATGTGTCTATATTAGCCTACAATCAAAATGACTTTACAAGTCGTATTTAAGTGTTATAATGAAGACAACACATGATGTCTATATTAGCTATATTAGACTACTATCAAAATGACTTTAAAATTATTATACAGTATAAGTGTTATAATGAAGGCAACACATGATGTCTATTAGCTACATTAGCCTACTATCAAAATGACTTTGGAAGTCGTATATAAGTGTTATAATGAAGACAACACATGATGTAAGTGTCTATATTAGCTATATTAGCCTACTATCAATATGACTTTAAAAGTCTTACATACGTGTTTTAATGAAGGCCACATATGATGTAAGTGTCTATATTAGCCTACTATCAAAACAAATCTGTCATTTTGATAGTAGGCTAATATAAACACTTCATTTTAAGACGTTACTTGTAGTTTTGGTCCAATTTGGCTCTTTCAACATGTTAAGTCTGCTTTAATCTGCAACACTAAAGGTTTTCCTGAAATGTAAAAAAAATATATTAAATCCTTATTCCCATCCATCCATTTTCTACCGCTTATTCCCTTTGGGGTCGCGGGGGGCGCTGGAGCCTATCTCAGCTACAATCGGGCGGAAGGCGGGGTACACCCTGGACAAGTCGCCACCTCATCGCAGGGCCAACACAGATAGACAGACAACATTCACACTCACATCCACACACTAGGGCCAATTTAGTGTTGCCAATCAACCTATCCCCAGGTGCATGTCTTTGGAAGTGGGAGGAAGCCGGAGTACCCGTAGGGAACCCACGCAGTCACGGGGAGGACATGCAAACTCCACACAGAAAGATCCCGAGCCCGGGATTGAACCCAAGACTACTCAGGACCTTCATAT
The DNA here is from genome assembly GCF_033978685.3 of Nerophis lumbriciformis. Classification (NCBI taxonomy): domain Eukaryota; kingdom Metazoa; phylum Chordata; class Actinopteri; order Syngnathiformes; family Syngnathidae; genus Nerophis; species Nerophis lumbriciformis. Next base: position 31,548,080 of record NC_084568.2, on the reverse strand, counting down.
TGTGAGGCAGATGCACTAACCCCTCTCCCACCGTGAAGTAAATCCTTATTTAAACTATAAAAATATTTTGACTGACTTGAACCATTTGATACTTACAAATTGAACTAAATAAAGTCAATACATAATGATACATCAGCAACATTAACTCAATACCACAAAATAAAACACTTTAATGAATAAAACAATATTGCGGATTTTTAATTACGAATCAAAATGAGGAAGTCAGGATTAATGTCGATAGCGAGCGCGTTTTGTCCAAGCGGGATTTGATACTGATAAAGCATGTCCTTACACCATGAAAAACTCAAAGGACAAAAAGTGAGACCTTGTGTTGTGACACTTGTCTTTTAGACCAAAGCTGTGTCACATTCTGTCCTCATTATTTCTCTGCTTTACGACTTGTTGGCGCCGACAAAGCACCGCGTCGATTTGTAGCTGTGAGTAACGATCGAATTGCCGCGCGTAAACATTTCATTTTCCTATAAATTCTTCCGACTAAAGTGATTATGCAAACACTTTGACTGTGGAAAAAGGAAATAAGCGGGAATATTGGCTGAGGTGGTCCCAAGTGGACAGCAAAAAGGAGACGGACTCAGCGGGGTTGGGCTCAAAGCTGGAAAGGAGGACTGTGACGAAGGTCTGAAGGGTCCGAGGCTTGGAGCCCACCTGGCCCCAGAGACCCTGGACGGAGCGAGAAACACTCCGTTCTGTGGAATCCCATAACAGATTCCTCGCAAAAGTCCCCCAGTACTCTGGAATGACCTCCCGGTAACAGAGAAGCTACCTCAGTAGAAGCATTTCAGTCCCATCTTAAAACTCATTTGTATACTCTAGCCTTTAAATAGACCCCCCTTTTAGACCAGTTGATCTGCCGTCTCTTTTCTGCTCTGGGGGCACAGATTCGGTGACCACAGATGAGTGCTAGCTGTTCAAAATCGGGACCCAGGGTGGACCACTCATCTGTGCATCAGTTGAGGACCTCTTTGCGCTGTTGACTTGTCTCCACTCAAGATGATCCCCTGCTGGCCCCACTACGGACTGGACTCTCACACTATTATGTTAGATCCACTATGGACTGGACTCTCGCACTATTATGTTAGATCCACTACGGACTGGACTCTCACACTATTATGTTAGATCCACTATGGACTGGACTCTCACACTCTTATGTTAGATCCACTATGGACTGGACTCTCACACTATTATGTTAGATCCACTATGGACTGGACTCTCACACTATTATGTTAGATCCATAACGGACTGAACGCTCACACTATTATGTTAGATCCACTAAGGACTGGACTCTGACACTATTATGTTAGATCCACTATGGACTGGACTCTCACACTATTATGTTAGATCCACTATGGACTGGACTCTCACACTATTATGTTAGATCTACTATGGACTAGACTCTCGCACTATTATGTTAGATCCACTACGGCCTGGACTCACACACTATTATGTTAGATCCACTATGGACTGGACTCTCACACTATTATGTTAGATCCACTATGGACTGGACTCTCACACTATTATGTTAGATCCACTATGGACTGGACTCTCACACTATTATGTTAGATCCACTAAGTATTGGACTCTCACACTATTATGTTAGATCTACTATGGACTAGACTCTCACACTATTATGTTAGATCCACTACGGACTGAACTCTCACACTATTATGTTAGATCCACTATGGACTGGACTCTCACACTATTATGTTAGATCCACTATGGACTGGACTCTCACACTATTATGTTAGATTCACTATGGACTGGACTCTCACACTATTATGTTATATCCACTATGGACTGGACTCTCACACTATTATGTTAGATCCACTACGGACTGGACTCTCACACTATTATGTTAGATCCACTATGGACTGGACTCTCACACTATTATGTTAGATCCACTATGGACTAGACTCTCACACAATTATGTTAGATCCACTACGGCCTGGACTCTCACACTATTATGTTAGATCCACTATGGACTGGACTCTCACACTATTATGTTAGATCCACTAAGTATTGGACTCTCACACTATTATGTTAGATCTACTATGGACTAGACTCTCACACTATTATGTTAGATCCACTACGGACTGAACTCTCACACTATTATGTTAGATCCACTATGGACTGGACTCTCACACTATTATGTTAGATCCACTATGGACTGGACTCTCACACTATTATGTTAGATTCACTATGGACTGGACTCTCACACTATTATGTTATATCCACTATGGACTGGACTCTCACACTATTATGTTAGATCCACTACGGACTGGACTCTCACACTATTATGTTAGATCCACTATGGACTGGACTCTCACACTATTATGTTAGATCCACTATGGACTAGACTCTCACACAATTATGTTAGATCCACTACGGCCTGGACTCTCACACTATTATGTTAGATCCACTATGGACTGGACTCTCACACTATTATGTTAGATCTACTATGGACTGGACTCTGACACTATTATGTTAGATCCACTATGGACTGGACTCTCACACAATTATGTTAGATCCACTACAGACTGGACTCTCGCACTATTATGTTAGATCCACTATGGACTGGACTCTCGCACTATTATGTTAGATCCACTATGGACTGGACTCTCACACAATTATGTTAGATCCACTACGGCCTGGACTCTCACACTATTATGTTAGATCCACTATGGACTGGACTCTCACACTATTATGTTAGATCTACTATGGACTGGACTCTGACACTATTATGTTAGATCCACTATGGACTGGACTCTCACACAATTATGTTAGATCCACTACAGACTGGACTCTCGCACTATTATGTTAGATCCACTATGGACTGGACTCTTGCACTATTATGTTAGATCCACTATGGACTGGACTCTCACACTATTATGTTAGATCCACTGTGGACTGAAATCTCACACTATTATGTTAGATCCACTATGGACTGGACTCTCACACTATTATGTTAGATCTACTATGGACTGGACTCTCACACAATTATGTTAGATCCACTACGGACTGGACTCTCACACTATTATGTTAGATACACTATGGACTGGACTCTCACACTATTATGTTAGATCCACTATGGACTGGACTCTCACACTATTATGTTAGATCCACTATGGACTGGACTCTCACACTATTATGCTAGATCCACTCGACGTCCATTGCACCGGTCGTCCAAGGTTCCTCATTGTCACCCCATCGGGTTGAGTTTTTTGTTGCCCTGATGTGGGATCTGAACCGAGGATGTCGTTGTGGCTTGTGCAGCCCTTTGAGACACTTGTGATGTAGGGCTATATAAAAAAACTTTGATTGATTGATTGATTATCGTGTTAAATACACATGACAAACGATAAACTAATTATTATTGCGTTAAATATACATAATATCAGATTAACGTTAAAAGTGCGCCCCAAAAAAATAGTGCCGTTCAAGGATATTACGGTTAAGTCGTTATTATCACAATTATTGTTAATAGTGCTTAAAAATAATAGTGTTACGATCCGCTGCACGGATCATAGTTTGTTTATGTTTCTCGTCACATATGTTTTCAGCACATTTGATTTTGTTTGTGTTCAGTTGCCATGTCAGCTGATTACTTTCACCTGCCTCTGGTTAGTGTTCGGGACGCGCACCTGTTGCCCGGGCACTAATCAGAGGGCTATTTAGTCTTTGCTCTGGCCTCACTCTGTCTGGCTTCGTAGTTTGTTCTCACACAACTGATGACGACGATTATTTACTGTTTCTTAGCTACTAGTTCTCACGCTAGGCTCTTTTGGTTTGCTAGCTCCCACGCTAGCCCTTTTGTTTATTCATCATATTATTTATATTTAAAATAAATCATTTTTCCTACCTGCAAGCTGTGTCCGAAGCCGTCTGCATCCTTGGGAGAACCACACCCGCATCACTATGTGACCAAGTCGTTTCAAATAGTGTGGTCAAAGGAAATTAGCATTGACTTATTATTGTTGCGTTAACTAAACATAACGTCCGATTAATGTTTATGGCTATTCCCAAAAGAAAAATAGTGCTGTTAAAGGAAATTAATGTTAACTCGTTGAAAAAAAATTGTGTGGTCAAGGGAAATTAGCATTGACTTATTACTATCCCGTTAACTACTGTACACATGACACGCGACTAACGTCAATGGAGCATTAGAAAAACAGTACCGTCAAAGAAATGAGCGTTATCCCATTACTATCGCGTTAACTACACATAACGTCCCATTAACCTTGTTTGTGCGTCAAAAATAACTTGTGGTGTTAAAGGACATCAGGGTTAGGTTGTTATTATCGCGTTTAATACACATGACAAACGATAAACTAATTATTATTGCGTTAAATACACGTCAGATTAACGATAATGGTGAGTCCAAAAAGTAGTCATGTCATTCAAGGATATTAACTTGTTATTATCACAATTAACGTTAAAAGCGCTCAAAAATTATAGTGTGGTCAAAGGAAATTAGCATTGACTTATTATTGTTGCGTTAACGACAAATAACTTCCGATTGACATTTATGGCTAGTCCCAAAAAAAAAAAAAATAGTGCTGTGAAAGGAAATTAAGGTTAACTCGTTAAAAAAAATTAGTGCGGTCAAGGGAAATTAGCATTGACTTATCACTATCCCGTTAACTACTGTACACATGACACGCGACTAACGTTAATGGAGCATTAGAAAAACAGTGCCGTCAAAGAAATTTGCGTTATCCCATTACTATCGCGTTAACTACACATAACGTCCCATTAACCTTATTCGTGCGTCAAAAATAACTTGTGGTGTTAAAGGACATCAGGGTTAGGTTGTTATTATCGCGTTAAATACACATGACAAACGATAAACTAATTATTATTGCGTTAAATACACGTCAGATTAACGTTAATGGTGAGTCCAAAAAGTAGTCATGTCGTTCAACGATATTAACTTGTTAACAAACGATAAACTAATTATCAGATTAACGATAATGGTGCATCCAAAAAGTAGCAGTGTCGTTCAAGGATATTAAGGTCAACTCGTTATTATCACAATTAATGTTAAAAGCACTTAAAAATTATAGAGTGGTCAAAGGAAAATAGCATTGACTTATTATTATTGTGTTTACGACACATAACTTCCAATTAACGTTTATAGCTGTTAGAATAACTATGTATATATTATCACACAACTCTTATGCTTAAGGGCCGTTGCTATGGTTATTATCAATTGTGCTGAAGTTGTATTTTTCTATCTGTGCAAAGCTGGCAATCCAAAAGATTGCAAGTCGTCTCGTATCAGTGTTGTGTCCAGACTCGGCCTGCTGACTGCCAAGGCCAAACATCGAGTACCGTGACGCAGACAGAGCAGAGACAGGGCGATATCACGAGTGTCAGCACATTTGCATTTCTTGAATAGTCATATATTGTGTCTAACTAGGGTTGCTGTAATCACCCCACCTCCTTCAGCAGCAGCTTCAGTGATGTAACCAGGGACCTCCCAAATAAATAGAGGAAGCACGTGGGCTGGACTTTAGAGCGTAGTTTGGACCTGTAACTAGAGTACAGCCCAAAAAACGTCTCTCCTCAATTTAGCCTGTTTAATAGATGTCATCAGTGTTTGAACCTGACAATAGCGAGTCCCAAAAAAAAAAATAGTGCTGTTAAAGGAAATTAAGGCTAACTCGTTATAATCAGGATTAACGTTTTTGGCGCTTAAAATAATTAGTGCAGTCAAGGGAAATTAGCATTGACTTATTACTATCCTGTTTACTACTGTACACATTTATGTTAATGCATACTTGCCAACCTTGAGACCTCCGATTTCGGGGGGTGGGGAGGCGTGGTCGGGGGTGGGGCGGGGGCGTGATTAGGGGCGTGGTTGGTTAAGAGGGGAGGAGTATATTTAGAGCTAGAATTCACAGAGTCAAGTATTTCATATATATATATATATATATATATATATATATATATATATATATATATATATATATATATATATATATATATACACATATATATATATAAGAAATACTTGACTTTCAGTGAAATCTAGCTATATATATATATGTATATATGTATAAATATATATATATATATATATATATATATATATATATATATATATATATATATATATATATATATATATATATATATATTATTTTTTTATTTTTTTATTTTTTATTAGTGAAGTGAATTATATTTATATAGCGCTTTTCTCTAGTGACTCAAAGCGCTTTACATAGTGAAAACCCAATATCTAAGTTACATTTAAACCAGTGTGGGTGGCACTGGGAGCAGGTGGGTAAAGTGTCTTGCCCAAGGACACAACGGCAGTGACTAGGATGGCGGAAGCGGGGATCGAACCTGCAACCCTCAAGTTGATGGCACGGCCACTCCACCAACCGAGCTATACCGCCCCATACATATTATATGTGTATATATATATATATATATATATATATATATATATATACAAATAAAAGAAATACTTGAATTTCAGTGTTCATTTATTTACACATATACACACATAACACTCATCTACTCATTGTTGAGTTAAGGGTTGAATTGTCCATCCTTGTTCTATTCTCTGTCACTATTTTTCTAACCATGCTGAACACCCTCTCTGATGATGCATTGCTGTGTGGCACGCACAAAAGAGTCTGGAATCTTCCATCTCTCCCTAGCATGGCCCAAAACCAGTCAATCTTTGCTTCCTGAGGAAGATCTTCATTGCCAAGCACTTGGTAGTCCACTACTTCTTCCCAGAGGCTATGCAGGTCCAATCGCAGCTGCGGCTTGGAACTCACAAGCTGTTATGAGAGTAGCGTATGTGTGTGTGTGGCCCTTTAAAAGGTGACAGCATGTGAGGTGAGTGACGTCAGTGAGTGTGTGGGCGAGAGAAGAGAGGGAGCGGTAGGTAGCGTGAGTGCGGGCGGGGACTACTTTGTTTTGTGTTGGATTGGCTGTGTGCAAGCAATCAATAAAGCAAGATTTGCAACTAATCGCCGGACTCATCATTCACCCTAAAGTCGTCCGCTGTGGAGACCCACTGCTGGGTAAAGTGAAGGGTGTTGCCCTGAGCATACATCGGCTCTGGAGAAGTGTCTCCCCTGCGCTCTTCGACTGCGGTCTGGGAGCAAGAAGCAGGAAAGGTTACTCGTCGTCGGCGTCGCCATGGCTGTATCTTCCTCGTTCTTCTGCTTCATCTCCTTGTTGTGTGCGCAGTTGTGCACTGCACTCTCTAAAAGCCCTAAATGTTATTGATGTTATAGATGGCAGTATTGTCCTGTTTAAGAGTGTCACAACATTGCTGTTTACGACAGACGAACTGCTTTACGGTAGACAAAAACGTGACTGCTGTTGTTGTGTGTTGTTACCGCGCTGGGAGGACGTTAATGAAACTGCCTAACAATAAACCCACATAAGAAACCAAGAACTCGCCCTCCATCATTCTACAGTTATAACATGATTGGGTAGGCACGCTGTTTATATTGTGGGAAAGCGGACTCAGGTCCGCATGGAGCTGGAGGGGGCGTGGCCTCCAGCTGCGCCTGAATTTCGGGAGATTTTCGGGAGAAAATTTGTCCCGGGGGGTTTTCGGGAGAAAATTTGTCCCGGGAGGTTTTCGGGAGAGGCGCTGAATTTCGGGAGTCTCCCGGAAAATCCGGGAGTGTTGGCAAGTATGTGTTAATGGAGCATGAGGAAAAATAGTGTTATCCCAGGACTATTGCGTTGACACATAACAAGTTAGCATGCTAGCTTTTTGACAAATTTTTACAGGATGCCCGATGTTGTGAGCTGCTCGGTCTGTCAGAGCAACTTCAGGTCGTAACAAACATTACAAAAACAAAAAAGTATGTGCATGCATTCAAAGAGTTTGGATATCAACAATATTTTTCGAAAAAGTGAGTCCTTCACTCATGAGCGTGAAAAGCAAGCTTTTTTTTTAAGCTACGGCGACCTAACTGACTACCAAACATGTCACTAGCATTTAGAACTGAAATAAAAAGGGCAGCTTCAAATGTGCGACAAAAGTGACTTTCATTTTCAAAGTGTGGTTCTTGACTATTTCAGGTTATCAGTCGGTACTTTGGCAAACCTATAATTTGGAAAAAAACGCCGTCACTTTTGGCGCATGCCGAGCGTCTCAGTCGATCAAGTCAAGATGCCTGTCGTTGCACTTAAAAAGTAAAACCCGAATTCAATATGACTGGGGAAGATTGGACAAGACGTGGGCGGCGCCCGGTAGAAAATGGAAAAGACAACAAAAAAAGCCACACCTAAAGTCTTAAAGGGGAACATTATCACAATTTCAGAAGGGTTAAAACCATTAAAAATCAGTTCCCAGTGGCTTATTTTATTTTTCGAAGTTTTTTTCAAAATTTTACCCATCACGCAATATCCCTAAAAAAAGCTTCAAAGTGCCTGATTTTAACCATCGTTATATACACCCGTCCATTTTCCTGTGACGTCACACAGTAATGCCAACACAAACAAACATGGCGCATAGAACAGCAAGCTATAGCGACATTAGCTCGGATTCAGACTCGGATTTCAGCGGCTTAAGCGATTCAACAGATTACGCATGTATTGAAACGGATGGTTGTAGTGTGGAGGCAGGTAGCGAAAACGAAATTGAAGAAGAAACTGAAGCTATTGAGCCATATCGGTTTGAACCGTATGCAAGCGAAACCGACGAAAACGACACGACAGCCAGCGACACGGGAGAAAGCGAGGACAAATTCGGCGATCGCCTTCTAACCAACGATTGGTATGTGTTTGTTTGGCATTAAAGGAAACTAACAACTATGAACTAGGTTTACAGCATATGAAATACATTTGGCAACAACATGCACTTTGAGAGTGCAGACAGCCCAATTTTCATCAATTAATATATTCTGTAGACATACCCTCATCCGCTCTCTTTTCCTGAAAGCTGATCTGTCCAGTTTTGGAGTTGATGTCAGCAGGCCAGGGAAGCTAGGGTCGATATTCTTCTCTTGATCATCTTCGGTGGCATAAGGGACCGTGTGAGCCAAGACATCCAGGGGGTTTAGCTCGCTCGTCTGCGGGAACAAACTGCCGCCATTGCTTGCCGTGCTACCGAGGTCCTTTGTCCCTGAATAGCTCACACACTCCGGCAGATTCAATGGGGGTCTGGCGGCAGATTTCTTTGACTTTATCGTTGGAAATGCATCTGCTTTGAGTGTCGCAGGATATCCACACATTCTTGCCATCTCTGTCGTAGCATAGCTTTCGTCGGTAAAGTGTGCGGAACAAACGTCCAATTTCTTGCCACTTTCGCATCTTTGGGCCACTGGTGCAACTTGAATCCGTCCCCGTTCGTGTTGTTACACCCTCCGACAACACACCGACGAGGCATGATGTCTCCAAGGTATGGAAAACAGTCGAAAAAACGGAAAATAACAGAGCTGATATAACTCGGTATTTGAGAAAATGGCGGATTGCTTCCCGTTGTGACGTCATCGCTCCGAGAGTGAATAATAGAAAGGCCTTTAATTTGCCAAAATTCACCCATTTAGAGTTCGGAAATCGGTTAAAAAAATATATGGTCTTTTTTCTGCAACATCAAGGTATATATTGACGCTTACATAGGTCTGGTGATAATGTTCCCCTTTAAGAACCTTAAGAAAGTCAGTGACTTCACTATTAAAGTGGGTGACATTGGTATCACCAGGGAAGATGAGGTTACCTACCTAGGTTCCATTCTAGAGGCTAATCTTTCCTGTGATAAAATGGAAACCAAGGTAATCAAAAAGGTCAACCAACGATCAAGATTTCTCTATAGAATCTCCTCTCTGGTCAACAAAAACATCTTGAAAATTCACTTTGGTGTTCCAGGGACTACATTGTCACATGTGCACTACCATCAAATTCCTTTGGTGTTCCATGGACTACATTGTCTCATGAACAATATCTTCATATTCCTTTGGTGTTCCGGGGACTACATTGTCACGTATACGCGAGCTTCATATTCCTTTGGTGTTCCATAGACTACATTGTCACATGAGCCCTATCTTGTAGAGAGGTAGTTTCACAGACCACCTCCTCTGTTCAGGGATGGTTTTTCAGGCTTGCTGCTCAGTCGTACCATCCCTGTCCAGAATATGTACATTTTTTGTTCTCTTATTTTGAAGTAATCATGCCATGATTTTACCAGTCCGGCCCACTTTGGAATAGGTGTTCCTCCATGAGCTAAAATCCCGGGCCTGTTTTACAGGAAATTCACGGATTCCAGGAGGCGCACGGGCCGAGTCAATACGGAGCCTTTGGGGGAAGTAGAATCAATCGGGGCGAAGCAAAGGCCAACCTGCTTCCGAGTGTGTGATGGCTCTCTAACCTTTCGCCGGCCATCATTCACTGCACAGCTCCCGACGTGAAGGCACCGAGCCAACCGAGCTCGGACTATCTAAACTCAGCCATTGCTCGCTAATAACGCATGAAATGGCTCAACAATCGGACCTGATAAGTTCAATGTGGGAATATTCCTCACGGCCGCCCTAATATGGCTTCAAATGAAAGTCGACTTGCAGTTATCTGGGATTGTGTTGAGAGATAGTCGCCCGATTGTGCTTCGAAGCGCTGAACTCAAGTACGTGATTTTGTCGGCACCAGCTGTGCCAGGCTGCCCAGCGGGCACCGTCCAGGATTTTGGAAAATGAGACGTCCGGATTGGACCGACTTTCACGTGACACATAAGAGGCTCCTTCAGCCTTCTGTCGCTAGAATTGGAGTCGATATGTACAGTAAATATGATACGGTCCATCAGTCCATAGTCCACCATTTATCCAAGTCTGCAGTCTAAGACCATGTCCACACCAACACAGAGAGTTTTGACCTACTCAGTGGCCTAGTGGTTAGAGTGTCCGCCCTGAGATCGGTAGGTTGTGAGTCATATAGACTATAAAAATGGGACCCATTACCTCCCTGCTTGGCACTCAGCATCAAGGGTTGGAATTGGGGGTTAAATCACCAAAAATGTTTCCCAGGCGCGGCCACCGCTGCTGCTCACTGCTCCCCTCGCCTCCCAGAGGGTGATCAAGGGTGATGGGTCAAATGCAAAGGACACATTTTGCCACACCTAGTTTGTGTGTGACAATCTTTGGTACTTTAACTTTAACTTAAAAACACATATTTGGGGTTAAAACCATCTCCATCCACACAAGTGTAGGTTAAATCACCAAAAATGATTCCCGAGCGCAGCCACCGCTGCTGCTCACTGCTCCCCTCACCTCCCAGGGGTTGGAACAAAGGGCTGGGTCAAATGCAGAGGGTAATTTCACCACACCTAGTGTGTGTGTGTGACTATCAGTGGTCTGTCTACACCGGGGGTCAGCAACTTGCGGCTCTTTAGCGCCACCCTTGAGCATTTTTTTTTTTTTTTAAACGATTGGAAATGGAAAAATATTTTTTTTTTGTTTTAGTATGGTTTTTGTTTGAGGACAAACATGACACAAACCTTCCCAATTGTTGGAAAGCCCACCGTTGAATAAGTTTAATGTGAACATAATTTTGTCCGACTGATTTTGGCGGTTCTTGAACTCACCATAGTGTGGACTGTGTACATGTAAAATCTTCCACTGCTTCATTGTCTCATTTTGTCCACCAAAGGTTTTATGCTGTGCGTAAACGCACAAAAGGTGCGCTTTGTTGATGTCATTGACTTGTTGGATTGTTAACATGCTATCATTATGCCTCATTTGTTGCTATATTTGAGCTCATTTAATTTCCTTTACTTTTATCCTTTTTGTATGTAATTTAGTTGTGCATGTGATATTGGCTGCATTTCTGATAGTTGTTTGTGTGCCATGTTGTTCCAGACCACATCTATACCTCCGGCCATTAAAAGCCAGTCATTTCCAGGAGTTATCTCACCTTTTAAGTAGCCTCTGATTTACTAATGGTTTCTAATGTTGTAAAAATGTGTAGAATAAATATTACATTTCAACAAAGAAGATTGGCTTCAGCCTGCAAAACACAGTCATTTTGATAGCAGGCTAATATAGACACTTACATCATGTGTTGCCTTCATAATAACACTTATATAAGACTTTTAAAGTCATTTTGATAGTAGGCTAATATATCTAATATAGACACTTACATCATATGTTGTCTTCATTGTAACACTTATATAAGACTTTTAAAGTCATTTTGATAGCAGGCTAATATAGCTAATATAGACACTTACATCATGTGTTGCCTTCATAATAACACTTATATAAGACTTTTAAAGTCATTTTGATAGTAGGCTAATATATCTAATATAGACACTTACATCATATGTTGTCTTCATTGTAACACTTATATAAGACTTTTAAAGTCATTTTGATAGTAGGCTATTACAACTAATATAGACACTTACATCATGTGTTGCCTTCATTATAACACTTAAATAAGACTTTTAAAGTCATTTTGATAGTAGGCTAATATAGCTAATATAGACACATCATGTGTTGTCTTCATTATAACACTAATATAAGACTTTTAAAGACACTGATAGTACGCTAAAGTAGCTACTATAGACACTTACATCATGTGTTGTCTTCATTATAACACTTATAGAAGACTTTTAAAGTCACTTTGATAGTAGGCTATTATAGCTAATATAGACACTTACATCATGTGTTGCCTTCATTATAACACTTATATAAGACTTCTAAAGTCATTTTGATAGTAGGCTAATATACTGTAAGTAATAAAGACACTTACATCATGTGTTGCCTTCATTATAACACTTATATAAGACTTTTAAAGTCACTTTGATTGTAGGCTAATATAGCTAATATAGACACTTACATCATGTGTTGCCTTCATAATAACACTTATATAAGACTTTTAAAGTAATTTTGATAGTAGGCTAATATATCTAATATAGACACTTACATCATATGTTGTCTTCATTGTAACACTTATATAAGACTTTTAAAGTCATTTTGATAGTAGGCTATTACAACTAATATAGACACTTACATCATGTGTTGCCTTCATTATAACACTTAAATAAGACTTTTAAAGTCATTTTGATAGTAGGCTAATATAGCTAATATAGACACATCATGTGTTGTCTTCATTATAACACTAATATAAGACTTTTAAAGACACTGATAGTACGCTAAAGTAGCTACTATAGACACTTACATCATGTGTTGTCTTCATTATAACACTTATAGAAGACTTTTAAAGTCACTTTGATAGTAGGCTATTATAGCTAATATAGACACTTACATCATGTGTTGCCTTCATTATAACACTTATATAATACTTCTAAAGTCATTTTGATAGTAGGCTAATATACTGTAAGTAATAAAGACACTTACATCATGTGTTGCCTTCATTACAACACTTATAGAAGACTTTTAAAGTAATTTTGATAGTAGTCTATTATAGCTAATATAGACACTTACGTCATGTGTTGTCTTCATTATAACACTTATATAAGACTTGTAAAGTCATTTTGATAGTAGGCTAAAATATCTAATATAGACACATCATGTGTTGCCTTCATTACAACACTTATATAAGACTTTTAAAGTAATTTTGATAGTAGTCTATTATAGCTAATATAGACACTTACATCATGTGTTGTCTTCATTATAACACTTATATAAGACTTGTAAAGTCATTTTGATAGTAGGCTAATATACTGTAAGTATTAAAGACACTTACATCATGTGTTGCCTTCATTATAACACTTATATAAGACTTTTAAAGTAATTTTGATAGTAGTCTATTATAGCTAATATAGACACTTATGTCATGTGTTGCCTTCATTACAACACTTATATAAGACTTTTAAAGTAATTTTGATAGTAGTCTATTATAGCTAATATAGACACTTATGTCATGTGTTGCCTTCATTATAACACTTACTGTATATTGGACTTTTCTTTTTTTTGCGGCTCCAGACAGATTTGTTTTTTGTATTTCCGTTCCAATACGGCTCTTTCAACATTTTGGGTTGCCGCCCCCTGGTCTCCACACAAACACATACATCTGCTGTCGTGCACCTTTTGTCCAATCAGAAGCCTGAAAAAAGCAGCAACAGCTGACTTGGTGGCATCACACCTCTTGTTATGTTGATTGTGATGTACGAGACGTACACAATGACATGTACAGTATCTGTAAAACCAAGCCAACACTGCCAGAATTATCAGAATCAGTTCTTGGACTATTTCTGCTCGGCACAAACAGCTGCGCCTCGCTGGTTTATTATTTCCTGTTCCTTCCACGTCGCATGCATTTGCTCGACCTCCAAGTCCGGGCGCGTTTTTTTTCGCCCTTATTATACACCTGACCTATGTGTGTGTGTTTTTTCTGTCCTCCCTGAGACGGAGAATATATCTATTGTGGACTTTTCCGGGCCCTTCTCCTTGCCGACCTCTGAGGTTCCCTCTTATTGGCTATGTTATACGCCGCGCCTTTCTGCCCCATTCACTTGTTGTTAACCTTTTCAGACTTAATTATTTTTTTTATTTTTTTTATTGACATCTAGCATCAGACATTCCTATCCATTACATCATATTCACATACATCATATATCTGTTGTCTGCCCTAAATGTCCAAAATATTTTTTGTTTGTATCTAGAGATGTCCGATAATATTGGCCTGCCGATATTATCAGCCGATAAATGCTTTAGAATGTAATATCGGAAATTATCGGTATTGTTGTTTTTTTTTATCGGTATCGTTTTTTTATTTTATTTTTTTTGTATTAAATCAACATAAAAAAACACAAGATACACTTACAATTAGTACACCAACCCAAAAAACCTCCCTCCCCCATTCACACTCATTCACACAAAAGGGTTGTTTCTTTCTGTTATTAATATTTTGGTTCCTACATTATATATCAATATATATCAATACAGTCTGCAAGGGATACAGTCCGTAAGCACACATGATTGTGGTCCACTAATAGTACTAACCTTTAACAGTTAATTTTACTCACTTTCATTAATTACTAGTTTCTATTTAACTGTTTTTATATTGTTTTACTTTATTTTTTATTCAAAAAAATGTTTTTAATTTATTTATCTTATTTTATTTGTATTTATTTTTTTTAAAAGGACCTTATCTTCACCATACCTAGTTGTCCAAATTAGGCATAATAATGTGTTAATTCCACGACTGTGTATATCGGTATCGGTTGATATCGGTAATTAAGGGTTTGGTCAATATCGGAATATCGGATATCGGCAAAAAGCCATTATCGGACATCCCTATTTATATCCCATCCATACCCCCCCCAAAATAAAGAAACAGCAAAAAAACATAGTATCTACAAATACATCAATTCAATAAACAAAAAATAAATAATAATACATTAATAATAATAATATAATAATAATAATCAGAAATAAAATAAAAAAATATAAACAGATGCATATATATATATATATATATATATATATATATATATATATATATATATATATATATATATACATACATCTACGCACACACACATACATATATATATATATATATATATATACACATACATATATATATATATGTACGCCATCAGTGTGTGAATGGGTGAATGTGGAAATAGTGTCAAAGCGCTTTGAGTTCCTTAGAAAGGTAGAAAAGCGCTATACAAGTACAACCTATTTACCATTTACCATGTACATACATACATATACACATATAGGGAGTAATCTCTTTTTGTTTTTTGTTTTTTTAAGCAGTAAAATCACTAATTCGAAAAAATTAAAGTCAGGCTTATGGGGCGGGACATAATTGACCCGGTTTTCCCAGTATGAAGTACATTCCTCCAATTCATAATTAATAAAAGCAGTTATCTTCTCCATTTTATATATGTTTTGGACTTAATTCAAGACTCTCCTTTTATTTTATTCCATCTTGCCTCCCGCCTCTGCATTCTGGGGTCAACGCCTTGACCAAGTCCTAACATACAAACCCTGTTTCCATATGAGTTGGGAAATTGTGTTAGATGTAAATATAAACGGAATTGAATGATTTGCAAATCCTTTTCAACCCATATTCAATTGAATGTGCTACAAAGACAAGATATTTGATGTTCAAACTCATAAACTTTTTTTTTTTTTTGCGAATAATAATTAACTTAGAATTTCATGGCTGCAACACGTGCCAAAGTAGTTGGGAAAGGGCATGTGTGTGTTACATAGCCTTTCCTTTTAACAACACTCAGTAAATGTTTGGGAACTGAGGAGACATTTTTTAAGCTTCTCAGGTGGAATTCTTTCCCATTCTTGCTTGATGTACAGCTTAAGTTGTTCAACAGTCCGGGGGTCTCCGTTGTGGTATTTTAGGCTTCATAATGCGCCACACATTTTCAATGGGAGACAGGTCTGGACTACAGGCAGCCCAGTCTAGTACCCACACTCTTTTACTATGAAGCCACATTGATGTAACACGTGGCTTGGGATTGTCTTGCTGAAATAAGCAGGGGCATCCATGGTAACGTTGCTTGGATGGCAACATATGTTGCTCCAAAACCTGTATGTACCTTTCAGCATTAATGGTGCCTTCACAGATGTGTAAGTTACCCATGTCTTGGGCACTAATACACCCCCATACCATCAAAGATGCTGGCTTTTCAACTTTGCGCCTATAACAATCCGGATGGTCCTTTTCCTCTTTGGTCCGGAGGACACGACGTCCACAGTTTCCAAAAACAATTTGAAATGTGGACTCGTCAGACCACAGAACACTTTTCCACTTTGTATCAGTCCATCTTAGATGAGCTCAGACTCAGTGAAGCTGACGGCGTTTCTGGGTGTTGTTGATAAACGGTTTTCGCCTTGCATAGGAGAGTTTTAACTTGCACTTACAGATGTAGTGACCAACTGTAGTTACTGACAGTGGGTTTCTGAAGTGTTCCTGAGCCCATGTGGTGATATCCTTTACACACTGATGTCGCTTGTTGATGCAGTACAGCCTGAGGGATCGAAGGTCACGGGCTTAGCTGCTTACGTGCAGTGATTTCTCCAGATTCTCTGAACCCTTTGATGATATTACGGAGCGTAGATGGTGAAATCCCTAAATTCCTTGCAATAGCTGGTTGAGAAAGGTTTTTCTTAAACTGTTCAACAATTTGCTCATGCATTTGTTGACAAAGTGGTGACCCTCGCCCCATCCTTGTTTGTGAATGACTGAGCATTTCATGGAATCTACTTTTATACCCAATCATGGCACCCACCTGTTCCCAATTTGCCTGTTCACCTGTGGGATGTTCCAAATAAGTGTTTGATGAGCATTCCTCAACTTTATCAGTATTTATTGCCACCTTTCCCAACTTCTTTGTCGCGTGTTGCTGGCATCAAATTCTAAAGTTAATGATTATTTGCAAAAAAAAAAAAAAAAAATGTTTATCAGTTTGAACATCAAATATATTGTCTTTGTAGCATATTCAACTGAATATGGGTTGAAAATGATTTGCAAATCATTGTATTCTGTTTGTATTTACATCTAACACAATTTCCCAACTCATATGGAAACAGGGTTTGTATATAAAGCACACGGACGTGGGTGTGCCGCTGCAAAACCCTCGTGGAATTATCCATATAGTGATATAGTGCGTGTGTAGTGAAGTGTATATTGTCTTTTACATCAGTACACACAAGGAGGACGCTACATTATGTTTTTTTTAGTTGCTCGGTGGCTTTTTACGCGTGTGCATGTACAAGAATGGAAGCAACACACGTAAGTTGACTTCGTGATTTGTCGTTAAATGAGGACTAAATCCATCGATCGTATCCTAAACAGCCGACCGGCGGAAATGTCGTAAAGCCCATTTTAATGCGTCTTTTTAATCAATGTAAAGTGAAAATAGCAGCATATTTACATTCAAACATACAGTAATTTGTCTTATAGAGTCACGGCTCGGGCTCGAACCTGGTGCTGCCGGCACCTCCACTGGCAGCACGCTCAGACACGCCCCTGTTCACACTGAGCGCAGCAAGCCCATGTGTCGACAAGCCTGCAGGCAATCACAAATCAACGCACCTGGACCTGATGAGAGGGAGCGGCATAAAGACCAGCGGACCCGAGGAACCTTTGCCAGAACGTCGCTCATCTTTCCAGTAAGCATCACGTCTGGCATTCCCTCCCTTGTGCTTTGCTCGCCTTTTCTGTGCTCTCTCCGTGTCTCCCCTGTTCATGTCCCTTGTGTCTTCCGCAGTGTCTTCCGCGATCGTGTTTTGCCTCTCGACATCCACCCGGATCTCTGACTGCCTTCCTCGATCCTCGACCCCTGCTCGGACACGGACTACGCTGCCTCGCTCCTACCCTCGACCCCTTGCTTGTTTACGGACTGCCTTTTCGCCTTGCCCCCTTGATTTGACGAAGGATGCATCCAACACTCACAGACAACAACTCCTGGTAACACTTACACTATTAAATCTACACATAGTCTACACACGCCACGTACTCATCAAAGGTTTAAATAAACCTTGTAGACCGCAGTTCTGCCTTGGTTGTCGTCTCCTTCCCTTCTCAGTACATAACATATAGTGTGTTTAAAGTAGGGTTGTATGGTATACCGGTACTAGTATAGTATCGCGGTACTAATGAATCAAAAATGGTCCTATACTCTGTTTGAAAAGTACCGATTCCCAATTATTTTTTTTTATTTTTTCATCGCTGGTTTTACGAGCAGAGAAGGATGTTCGGCAGCGCGCACACAAAGAGTACTTACAAGCAGACACAGTGTGTAGACAGAAAAGGGAGAACGGACGCATTTTGGTCTACAAACTAAAGATAAAGGTGAAGGTATAACACTGAAACACCCTCAGGAAGAGATGTTTTAAGACATGGCTAGCTAGCTCGCGGCTAACGTCCTTCCTCAGTGTTTTAGGTACTTCTAAATCACTAATCCTCGCCTCCATGGCGACAAATAAAGAACGTTTCTTACGAGTATCATTATCACTGCAGGACGAGGAATAGCTAAACATGCTTCACTAAGCACCGTAGCTCAGCGGTGTCACGATGTAAATAAACGCCATGGGTGGATCTCCACCTGACGTCCACTGCAATGATACCAAGTACAATAGCATATCTAGTCGATACGACTATGATTACATTGATATTTTTTGCATTACAAAATCTTTCGTTTTTAAAAATGGTATATTATGTTTATAAAGTCAGTTGAATATGACCAATGTATGATCCTGTAACTACTTGGTATCGGATCGATACCTAAATTTGTGGTATCATCCAAAACTAATGGAAAGTATCAAAGAAGAGAAGAATAAGTGATTATTACATTTTAACAGAAGTGAAGATAGAACATGTTGAACCAGAATATAACCAGATATTAACAATAAATGAACAAGTGGATTAATAATCAATTTTTACAGCTTGTCCCTCGTAATTTTGACAAAATCGAATGAGAAATGACACATTCGGACTAATTAGGAGCCTTTGTTTGTTTACTTACTACTAAAAGACAAGTTGTCTTGTATGTTCACTATTTTATTTAAGGACACAATTGTTCATGGATCGCAAAAATAAACATATGTTTAATGTACCCTAAGATTTTTTTGTTCAAATAAAGCCAATGATGACATTTTTTGTGGTCCCCCTTATTTAGAAAAGTACCGAAAAGTATCGAAATACATTTTGGTACCGGTACTAAAATATTGGTATCGGCACAAAACTACTACTTACAGTATATATGTGTTAGAATAATTATGTATATATTAACACACAACTCTTATGCTTAAGGGCTGTTGCGATAGTTATTATCAATTGTGCTGAAGTGGTATGTTTCTTTGTCTGTGCAAAGCTGGCAATCCAAAAGATTGCAAGCCAGTCTCGTATCAGTGTCTGTGTCCAGGAACGGCCTGCTGACTACCAAGGAGATATCACCAGTGTCAACACATTTGCATTTCTTGTATAATCATATATTGTGTCTAACTGGAGCTGTCGAGATTACCCCATTCCCTCAGCTTCAGTGATGTAACCAGGGACCTCACAAATAATTAGAGGAAGCACGTGGGCTGGACTTTAGAACTAAGTTTGGATCTGTAACTAGAGTACAGCCCAAAAAAACGTCTCTCCTCAATTGAGCAAAATGTACCTCTGTCTCTGCATGATTCCTTGCTTCTCGTCTGTTTAATAAATGCCTTCAGTGTTTGAACCTGACAATAAGCAAACTGTCCATCTTTGTCAGTGTGCAGATTGTCTCGATGGTTGTGTTTTGCATACAAATTCCTTCCTTGGTGAGGTTCCCCTTTATGTATGTATTCCATGTGTCGAGACTCAAGTCGCTATGGTTCAAGGTCATCCTTGGCGTGTTGGTTTCTAAAGCAAACAAGTCTCGGAGAGAAAAAAAAAGCCTTCAGATTTGCTGCTCCATGGTCATGGAATGACTTACAAAAGGGATCTGAGGCTACCTGCAGGGCTCAAATGTCACCACGGCAACCGCAGCAATTGCCGCGACCGCCCTCTCATTTGCCGTAATGCGCTAAAAAAAAATGACCAAAATTTGCGGCAACAACTTGCCGTGACCGCCCTTGACGTTTTACAAACCCTGTTTCCGTATGAAATGGGAAATTGTGTTAGATGTAAATATAAACGGATTTGCAAATCATTTTCAACCCATATTCAATTAAATATGCTCCAAAGACAACATATTTGATGTTCAAACTGATAAACATTTTTTTTTTTGCAAATAATCATTAACTTTAGAATTTGATGCCAGCAACACGTGACAAAGAAGTTGGGAAAGGTGGCAATAAATACTGATAAAGTTGAGGAATGCTCATCAAACACTTATTTGGAACATCCCACAGGTGAACAGGCAAATTGGGAACAGGTGGGTGCCATGATTGGGTATGAAAGTAGATTCCATGAAATGCTCAGTCATTCACAAACAAGGATGGGGTGAGGGTCACCACTTTGTCAGCAAATGCGTGAGCAAATTTTTTGAACAGTTTAAGAAAAACCTTTCTCAACCAGCTATTGCAAGGAATTTAGGGATTTCACCATCTACGGTCCGTAATATCATCAAAGGGTTCAGAGAATCTGGAGAAATCACTGCACGTAAGCAGCTAAGCCCGTGATCTTCGATCCCTCAGGCTGTACTGCATCAACAAGCAACATCAGTGTGTAAAGGATATCACCACATGGGCTCAGGAACACTTCAGAAACCCAGTGTCAGTAACTACAGTTGGTCGCTACATCTGTAAGTGCAAGTTAAAACTCTCCCATGCAAGGCGAAAACCGTTTATCAACAACACCCAGAAACGCCGTCGGCTTCGCTGGGCCTGAGCTCATCTAAGATGGACTGATACAAAGTGGAAAAGTGTCCTGCGGTCTGACGAGTCCACATTTCCAATTGTTTTTGGAAACTGTGGACGTCGTGTCCTCCGGACCAAAGAGGAAAAGAACCATCCGGATTGTTATAGGCGCAAAGTTGAAAAGCCAGCATCTGTGATGGTATGGGGGTGTATTAGTGTCCAAGACATGGGTAACTTACACATCTGTGAAGGCACCATTAATGCTGAAAGGTACAAACAGGTTTTGGAGCAACATATGTTGCCATCCAAGCAACGTTACCATGGACGCCCCTGCTTATTTCAGCAAGACAATGCCGAGCCACGTGTTATATCAACGTGGCTTTTTAGTAAAAGAGTGCGGGTACTAGACTGGCCTGCCTGTAGTCCAGACCTGTCTCCCATTGAAAATGTGTGGCGCATTATGAAGCCTAAAATACCACAACGGAGACCCCCGGACTGTTGAACAACTTAAGCTGTACATCAAGCAAGAATGGGAAAGAATTCCACCTGAGAAGCTTAAAAAATGTGTTTTCTCAGTTCCCAAACATTTACTGAGTGTTGTTAGAAGGAAAGGCCATGTAACACAGTGGTGAACATGCCCTTTCCCAACTACTTTGGCACATGTTGCAGCCATGAAATTCTAAGTTAATTATTATTTGCAAAAAAAAAAAAAAAAAGTTTATGAGTTTGAACATCAAATATCTTGTCTTTGTAGTGCATTCAACTGAAAATGTGTTGAAAAGGATTTGCAAATCATTGTATTCCGTTTATATTTACATCTAACACAATTTCCCAACTCATATGGAAACGAGGTTTGTACTTGATAATGGACAAGGCATATAATGGTCAACGGCATAATGATAATACGTGATAAAATTCCAAATGATTCGTCAAACAGTCTCCTTTTAAGATTACCGACACCTCGACATTTATTTAAGCGTTTCGACAACACGTAGTCAGGCGCATGCATGCATCGTTTGGTTTATAAATCCTGGAGGCCTACATGTCACACTAAGGGTGGTCCGTATAAACAACGCCAACACTGTCATAAACATGTGCCATATAGTGAGACCACACTAAACAACAGTGATAATTACATTTCGGGAGAATATTTGCATCGCAACACAACAAACACCACAGAACACATTCCCAGAATTCCTTGCAACACCAACTCTTCCGCCATTTCCTCTCGCTTCCCGCCATGTGTTTAAGAGTGCACTGCTGTGTTTGGATGGAGACAGGTGTGGACAATATTGGAGACAGACGTACTAAAAGTACACAGCCAAGGAGAAAAACTGTATGATGTTGCTTTAATTTTGACAATACAGTGAGGAAACACGCTGTCACTCCTGTTTATTTTGTTGGCCAAACTGTTGTACTGAACCACAAGGGGGCGCTAGAGAAGAACGCAACTTGTTCATTAGACTTTATCTTCATTAGCCAATCTGACCTGCGATGAGGTGGCGACTTGTCCAGGGTGTACCCCGCCTTCCGCCCGATTGTAGCTGAGATAGGCTCCAGCGCCCCCCGCGACCCCAAAGGGAATAAGCGGTAGAAAATGGATGGATGGATGGATAGCCAATCTGATTTGTGTTTTTTTTACATTACTTTTTTTAATGTCACAAAGGTATTACTTTATAGCCATCTGACACATCATTCTGTTAATGTTTTATTCTGTATAGTTAGTTCCTATACGACATGTTTCTGCTCAAACTCCTAATGGATCGGTCCCGATACAGCATCTAAATGTACATA
The DNA here is from genome assembly GCF_033978685.3 of Nerophis lumbriciformis. Classification (NCBI taxonomy): domain Eukaryota; kingdom Metazoa; phylum Chordata; class Actinopteri; order Syngnathiformes; family Syngnathidae; genus Nerophis; species Nerophis lumbriciformis. The sequence goes on along the minus strand of NC_084568.2, from coordinate 31,525,035 downwards.
ACTTAAAAAATGAATAATTTAAAAAAATACTTCCCTCTATCAAAAGGTAAAAATAGAGATAGAGGCATCATGAAATGATGAAAAGCTGACAAGTTTGTATTAATAATGAATTTAAAAAACTGTATATGTATGTGTGGAGGGGGGCGTGGTCGGCGCGCCTTCTGCGGGAAGGGAGTGTGTATGGCCCGGCTTCGAAGCCCAGCTGACAGGTGAGTAGATTGCCTAGCTGGGGCTGGTTATCTAATCACCTGTCTCCTTTATCAGCAGCGTCCGAGGCCATGAGGGGGAGAGAGGAGCCTGAACCTCAACTCATCACTTCGGGGGAATTTCAGGTCATTTTTGAAGGCTGAGGAGCTGTTTCTATTGGAAACAGTACTTGTTTTTTTATTGGAACATGTATTGTTTTACCTATATGTATTTTTATGTTTATATTGTAAGTAATTTGTACTTTTAACTAAAGTGTGTGACTGCTACTATTTTTTGTTGAAACCTGTTTTTGTTGCCCTCTAGGCCATGTTGCTCTTGTAAACGAGATTTTAATCTCAACTAGGTTTTATTAAGTAAAGGAAAATTAAATAAAATTAAGTTGCTGTACTATTCCATTTGCAATTTATTTATTTTTTTTTAAAAGACGTTTGACTCATTTTGTTCCTTACGAATGTAATTTGTTGCATGCTAAAAAAAAAAGGGGGGGGGGGTGTGGGGGGCGTTCCCCGGATAACCGAGCTATCTGCGGAATTGGTTCCATATTTCAAGGTGAGACGCACATGTGACCATGAGATGCACGCCATGCTTCAGAGGTGAAATGAAATCAATGAGCTGCAGGCTAATGGAGGCAGAGAGACGATTGTAGCGAAGTCGCATTAATAAGGTCGGCCTTTCCTCTCACACCTTTTATCTCCGATGGTGCTGAGCTGACGCTATTTCTATTCCCCCCTCCCCTCGATAGAATTAATTCGAATAAATTGAACTTGACACTTTACTGCAAACGGGCAATAATACAACATGTGGTCGACGGTTGATGCTTATTATTTTTGTGATCACTCTTGCAGGTGAAAGTGGAGGCAGAAAACTGCCAGTAAATCATGGTATTTAATTAAAAAAATTAAATTAAATTAAAAAAACAAAACAACAATGATTGTTCCACGTTAAAGCAAAGCCTGTAAATTGAACAAAAAAAAAAATCAGAAAATTGGAAAAACTTGTCACACGCATTGAAAAACACACTACTTTTTTCATATGCTTTGAGCTCTGCGGCTTATAAAACGATGCAGGCAACTGATGGATTTTTGTACGCTGACAACCAATTTAATTTCAATAAATTGAAGTTAAACCCCTTACTGTAAATAAATAAATAATAATACAACATGTGGTCGACGGTTGATGCTTATTATTTTTGTGATCACTCTTGCAGGTGAAAGTGGAGGCAGAAAACTGCCAGTAAATCATGGTATTGAATTAAAAAAATTAAATTAAATTAAAAAAAAAAACAACAATGATTGTTCCACGTTAAAGCAAAGCCTGTAAATTGAACAAACAAAAAAATCAGAAAATTGGAAAAACTTGTCACACGCATTGAAAAACACACTACTTTTTTCATATGCTTTGAACCCTGCGGCTTATAAAACGACGCAGGCAACTGATGGATTTTTGTACGCTGACAACCAATTTAATTTCAATAAATTGAAGTTAAACCCCTTACTGTAAATAAATAAATAATAATACAACATGTGGTCGATGGTTGATTATTATTTTTGTGATCACTCTTGCAGGTGAAAAGGGAGCCACAAAACTGTGAGTAAATTCTGGTATTGAATTAAAAAAATTAAATAAAATTTAAAAAAGGACAATGGTTGTTCCACGTTGAGTTGAGTTGAGTTTGAGTTTATTTCGAACACGGTAGCATACAACATGATACATCACAATCTCCAGTTTCTCTTTTCAACATGTTCGAAAGGGAGTAGGAAGAAGCAGAGCTTATTTAATCCTACCCCTTTTCTTTTACATAACAGTTGCTAAAACTTTTGTTCACTTCCTGTTCTTAATTTATTCACAATATACTCCATAAGTAATCACAATAAAAATAAGTAAATAAATAATAATTGGTGAAGTAAGTTACATTTCATATGTTGAGATAAGTAAGATTATTTTGTGAGTGAAAGAATGAAAGAATGGATGAGTTAAAGCAAAGCCTGTAAGTTGAAAAAAAAAAAACATCTGAAAATTGGAAAAACCTGTCACACTTAAAAACAATGAATTTTTTTGGCATTGAAAAACACACACAAAAAAACAAATTCCACGTCGCTACTTTTTTCATATGCTTTGAACCCTGCGGCTTATAAAACGACGCAGCCAATTGATGGATTTGTGTACGCTGACAACCAATGTAATTTGAATATATTTAACTTAAACCCCTTACTGTAAATAAATAAATAATAATACAACATGTGGTCGATGGTTGATTATTATTTTTGTGATCACCCTTGCAGGTGAAAAGGGAGCCACAAAATTGCGAGTAAATTCTGGTATTGAATTAAAAAAATTAAATTAAATTAAAAAAACGACAATGGTTGTTCCACGTTAAAGCAAAGCCTGTAAGTTGAAAAAAAACACATTTGAAAATTGGAAAAACCTGTCACACTTAAAAACAATGAATTTTTTTTGGCATTTAAAAACACACAAAAATTATTATTTTTTCATACGCTTTGAATCCTGTGGCTTATAAAACGACGCAGCCAATTGATGGATTTGTGTACGCTGACAACCAATGTAATTTTAATAAATTGAACTTAAACCCCTTACTGTAAATAAATAAATAATAATACAACATATGGTCGATGGTTGATGATTATTATTTTTGTGATCACTCTTGCAGGTGAAAAGGGAGCCACAAAACTGCGAGTAAATTCTGTTATTGAATTAAAAAATTAAATTAAATTTAAAAAACCACAATGGTTGTTCCACGTTAAAGCAAAGCCTGTAAGTTGGAAAAAAAAAACATCTGAAAATTGGAAAAACCTGTCACACTTTAAAACAATGAATTTTTTTGGCATTGAAAAACACCAAAAAAGTTTTTTTTTTTCCACGTCGCTACTTTTTTCATACGCTTATAAAACGACGCAGCATATTGATGGATTTTTCTACGCTGACAACCAATTTAATTGGAACAAATTTAACTTAAACCCCTTACTGTAAATAAAAAAAATAGTACAACATATGGTCAATGGTTGATGATTATTATTTTTGTGATCACTCTTGTTGCAGGTGAAAAGGGAGCCACAAAACTGCGAGTAAATTCTGGTATTGAATTAAAAAAAATTAAATAAAATTTAAAAATACGGTGTAGGGACAGCGTGGCGCAGTGGGAGAGTGGCCGTGCGCAACCCGAGGGTCCCTGGTTCAATCCCCAACTAGTACCAACCTCGTCATGTCCGTTGTGTCCTGAGCAAGACACTTCACCCTTGCTCCTGATGGGTGCTGGTTAGCGCCTTGCATGGCAGCTCCCTCCATCAGTGTGTGAATGTGTGTGTGAATGGGTAAATGTGGAAGTAGTGTCAAAGCGCTTTGAGTACCTTGAAGGTAGAAACCGCTATACAAGTACAACCCATTTATTTATTTATTTATTTAAAAAATGACAATGTTGTTCCACGTTAAAGCAAAGCCTGTAAGTTGAAAAAAAAAAAAACATCTGAAAATTGGAAAAACCTGTCACACTTAAAAACAATGAATTTTTTTTGGCATTGAAAAATACACAAAAAAAATTGTTTCCACGTCGCTACTTTTTTCATACGCTTTGAACCCTGCGGCTTATAAAACGACGCAGCCAATTGATGGATTTGTGTACGCTGACAACCAATGTAATTTGAATAAATTGAACTTAAACCCCTTACTGTAAATAAATAAATAATAATACAACATATGGTCGGTCGATGGTTATTATTTTTGTGATCACTCTTGCAGGTGAAAAGGGAGCCACAAAACTGCGAGTAAATTCTGGTATTGAATTAAAAAAATTTAATAAAATTTAAAAAATGACAATGGTTGTTCCACGTTAAAGCAAAGCCTGTAAATTGAAGAAGAAAAAAAAACATCTGAAAATTGGAAAAACCTGTCACACTTAAAAACAATTAATTTTTTTTGGCATTGAAAAACACACACAAAAAAAAAATTCTACGTCGCTACTTTTTTCATACGCTTTGAACCCTGCGGCTTATAAAATGACGCAGCCAATTGATGGATTTTTGTACGCTGACAACCAATGCAATTTGAATATATTTAACTTAAACCCCTTACTGTAAATAAATAAATAATAATACAACATGTGGTCGATGGTTGATTATTATTTTTGTGATCACCCTTGCAGGTGAAAAGGGAGCCACAAAATTGCGAGTAAATTCTGGTATTGAATTAAAAAAATTAAATTAAATTAAAAAAACGACAATGGTTGTTCCACGTTAAAGCAAAGCCTGTAAGTTGAAAAAAAAAACACATTTGAAAATTGGAAAAACCTGTCACACTTAAAAACAATGAATTTTTTTGGGCATTTAAAAACACACAAAAAAATTATTTTTTTTCATACGCTTTGAATCCTGTGGCTTATAAAACGACGCAGCATATTGATGGATTTTTCTACGCTGACAACCAATTTAATTGGAACAAATTTAACTTAAACCCCTTACTGTAAATAAATAAAATAGTACAACATATGGTCGATGGTTGATGATTATTATTTTTGTGATCACTCTTGTTGCAGGTGAAAAGGGAGCCACAAAACTGCGAGTAAATTCTGGTATTGAATTAAAAAAAATTTAATAAAATTTTAAAAATGACAATGTTGTTCCACGTTAAAGCAAAGCCTGTAAGTTGAAAAAAAAAAAAAACATCTGAAAATTGGAAAAACCTGTCACACTTAAAAACAATGAATTTTTTTTGGCATTGAAAAACACACAAAAAAAATGTTTTCCACGTCGCTACTTTTTTCATACGCTTTGAACCCTGCGGCTTATAAAACGACGCAGCCAATTGATGGATTTGTGTATGCTGACAACCAATGTAATTTGAATAAATTGAACTTAAACCCCTTACTGTAAATAAATAAATAATAATACAACATATGGTCTGTCGATGGTTATTATTTTTGTGATCACTCTTGCAGGTGAAAAGGGAGCCACAAAAACTGCGAGTAAATTCTGGTATTGAATTAAAAAAATTAAAAAAATGACAATGGTTGTTCCATATTAAAGCAAAGCCTGTAAGTTGAAGAAGAAAAAAAAACATCTGAAAATTGGAAAAACCTGTCACACTTAAAAACAATAAAAAAAATTTGGCATTGAAAAACACACACAAAAAAAATTCTACGTCGCTACTTTTTTCATACGCTTTGAACCCTGCGGCTTATAAAATGACGCAGCCAATTGATGGATTTTTGTACGCTGACAACCAATGCAATTTGAATATATTTAACTTAAACCCCTTACTGTAAATAAATAAATAATAATACAACATGTGGTCGATGGTTGATTATTATTTTTGTGATCACCCTTGCAGGTGAAAAGGGAGCCACAAAATTGCGAGTAAATTCTGGTATTGAATTAAAAAAATTAAATTAAATTAAAAAAACGACAATGGTTGTTCCACGTTAAAGCAGAGCCTGTAAGTTGAAAAAAAAAACACATTTGAAAATTGTAAAAACCTGTCACACTTAAAAACAATGAATTTTTTGGGGCATTTAAAAACACACAAAAAAATTATTTTTTTTCATACGCTTTGAATCCTGTGGCTTATAAAACAACGCAGCCAATTGATGGATTTTTGTACGCTGACAACCAATGTAATTTGAATAAATTGAACTTAAACCCCTTACTGTAAATAAATGAATAATAATACAACATATGTCAATGGTTGATGATTATTATTTTTGTGATCACTCTTGCAGGTGAAAAGGGAGCCACAAAACTGCGAGTAAATTCTGTTATTGAATTAAAAAATTAAATTAAATTTAAAAAAACGACAATGGTTGTTCTACGTTAAAGCAAAGCCTGTAAGTTGGAAAAAAAACCATCTGAAAATTGAAAAAACCTGTCACACTTAAAAACAATGGTTGATGATTATTATTATTTTTGTGATCACTCTTGTAGGTGAAAATGGAGCCGGAAAACTACCAGTAAGTGTTGGTATTAAATAAACAAAAACAATTTAAATAGATTTTTTTTTAAAACAATGATTTGTCCACGTTAAAGCAATGCTTGTAAGTTGGAAAAAATAAATTAAACTGAATCTGAAAATTGGAAAGTTGAAAATAAAAACCTGACGCTGCGGCTTGTAGAACGATGCGTCTACTAATGGATTTTTCTACACTGACAGCCGTAATGTTTTGTGTTAAAAAAATAATTTCCACGAAACAGAAACACATAAAATGTGTGTTATTGTTTGTGCTATGGCGCCATCTTTTGGGCGAGTTCGCTCATTGCATGTGCTGCAGTGCCCTTCTTTTTAGACTGAGCTTTCAACCGGAAGTAGAAGTGCCGTTCCATCTCGTTTGGAAACATTTAAGGTATGTAAATAAACATTTACAGAATATTTGTGTAAATAACTCATTTCACAACGTACATATATGTGACTTATAGTCCGGTGCGGCTAATACATGGGGAAAAAAAATTCTCATAAAATTTAGTGGGTGTGGCTAATAAAACTGTCCGGAAAAAAAAAGAGTACACAAAAAGAGAATAAAATATTCAAACTGAGTTAAACTAGTAAATACAGGAGTACAAAAGTGAACACAAATATAGACCAGAGGTGTCAAAGTAGTTTTCACTGAGGGCCATATCGTAGTTATGTTTGGCCCCAGAGGGCCGATTTTAACAGTGAATACTATTATTACACAATTTTTTATGCATTTTTTTTTAGCAGATTTCTGAAAAAATAAAATGTAAAAAAAAATATGGTAAGTTGCAATAATTTCACCTCAAAATTTAGTATATATTACTGTAAATGGAAAAACAGTACTGCTGTTTTTATGGTAAAAAAAAACAACAAAAAAAGCAAGTTGAGTTGCCAGAATTTTACTGTAAAATGTTTTTTTTTTTTTTTACTGTAAATAAAAAATACTGCAATTTTACAGTAAAATTTGGGCACCTGAGCTACCAGTTTTTTGTTGTTTTTTTACCGCAAATCAACAACTGTAGATTTGTCGGTGTATTACTGTAAATGCCAAAACAACACCATAGTTTATTACAGTAAAAACAATTTTAAAAAATTCATTTAGAGAAAAATGCTGTAAAAACCACGGTAAATTTCACAATTTTACCAAGAAATCTATTGCTACTTTTACATTGCACAATTTGATGGATAACTTGCTTTGAAATTATTAGTATGTATTTATTTCTATTTAAAAAATGGTTTGAATGTTTGATCATATATTTTTGCATAGTTAGACAATATTTAAGTTTACAAAGTTTGTGATTACATGGAGTACATATATTTTTTTCTTACCAAAATAGAAAGAAAGAATACATTTACTTTATTGATACATATTATTTCCAGGCTTTTAGGGACAAATACAATGAAGTGGCGGGCCACATCTGGCCCCCGGGCCTTGAGTTTGACACCTGTGGTATGGACTAAACAACAAGGACGATGAGGATAAATGATATCATGTTTCTCTGGCTGGTTGGGGGTCAGTGAGAAGCGTCCAACACAAACAGCTGTGTTATTCTCCAAAATAGGCTTGGAGTCACAACATGGGTATGCTGTTGTATTTATTTGAAGCAGGGTTTATGTTGATTGTGTGGGGGGGAGCAGCAAAAGACGAGCCAAAGTAGAATCTGCATTATCTAGGCCACTGATTGCCAGCAGGGTCCGACCAAAAGCTGCACTTCAGAGAACCAAACACAACGAGTGGGCGCTTTTGTGCTGCAACTCTACTCTCATTTCAACAGAAAATAGATGCAGTGGGTTTTAGTGCGGCCAACAAGAAGAAGAGGGGTGTGTGTGTGTGAGTTTTATGACATGTTATGGGTATCTACAAAACCCAAAACCAGTGAAGTTGGCACGTTGTGTAAATGGTAAATAAAAACAGAAAACAATGATTTGCAAATCCTTTTCAACTTATATTCAATTGAATAGACTGCAAAAACAAGATATTTCATGTTCCAACAAACAAACTTAATTTTTTTTTTTTTGCAAATAATCATTAACTTAGAATTTATTGGCAGCAACACATTGCAAACAAGTTGTCACATGGGCATGTTTACCACTGTGTTACATGGCCTTTCCTTTTAACAACACTCAGTAAACTGCCAGTAAATCATGGTATTGAATTAAAACAATTAAATTAAATTTAAAAAAAACAACAACAATGATTGTTCCACGTTAAAGCAAAGCCTGTAAGTTGAACAAAAAAAAAAAAAATCAGAAAATTGGAAAAACCTGTCACACACATTGAAAAACACACGTGGCTACGTTTTTCATATGCTTTGAACCCTGCGGCTTATAAAACGACGCAGGCAACTGATGGATTTTTGTATGCTGACAACCAATATAATTTCAATAAATTGAACTTAAACCCCTTACTGTAAATAAATAAATAATAATACAACATATGGTCGATGGTTGATGATTATTATTTTTGTGATCACTCTTGCAGGTGAAAAGGGAGCCACAAAACTGCGAGTAAATTCTGGTATTGAATTAAAAAAATTAAATACAATTTAAAAAAGGACAATGGTTGTTCCACGTTAAAGCAAAGCCTGTAAGTTGGGAAAAAAAACATCTGAAAATTGGAAAAACCTGTCACACTTAAAAAATTTTACCACTGTGTTACATGGCCTTTCCTTTTAGCAACACTCAGTAAACGTTTGGGAACTGAGGAGACCAATTTTGGAAGCTTTTCAGGTGGAATTCTTTCCCATTCTTGCTTGATGTACAGCTTAAGTTGTTCAACAGTCCGGGGGTCTCCGTTGTGGTATTTTAGGCTTCATAATGCGCCACCCATTTTCAATGGGAGACAGGTCTGGACTACAGGCAGGCTAGTCTAGTACCCACACTCTTTTATTATGAAGCCACGCTGTTGTAACACATAGCTTGGCATTGTCTTGCTGAAATAAGCAGGGGCGTCCATGATAACAACATATGTTGCTCCAAAACCTGTATTTGCCTTTCAGCATTAATGCATTTTTTGATGGTGATATGATTTTTTTTTTTTTTAATAATATCCACAAAGTTCATTGACCACTTTATGTGTGTTGACTTTTTTTCTCTGCACCATGACTAGGGAAGGTTGTTTGTATTAGGCCATATAAGTAAATGTTGTTCTTGCGTCAGCTAGTCCACATCATGGTCACTGAATATTTAATATGAACACACTCTGCACTGGTGCCCTTGTCTTGCGGGCCATTTTAAAGATGCCGATAAGCAGCATTTGGCTCGGATGGTTTTGACACCCCTTATCTACATCAAAATAATTTTCTTGAGGGACTGGGCAGGATATAACTTTTATTATTTATTTTAATTTTAAAAAACTTTTTTCTTTTTTTTTTTCGACACCGTTAGAAACTATCAATGACAACTCATTACAAGAACAAGGGGGCTTGCTCATTTTGCAATGCAGTCTGCTGAAAACGATGGAAAGCGCCTAATGCTGCAACTGATGTGGTGGAAATTGGAATTGCCACAAAACTCTCTCTTACTGCAATCTGGCGACTTAAGTGGATAGTGGATAGTGGATCCCCTCCCCCCAAATGGTCACGTTTCATGTGGCAGGTAAACCGCAACGAATTGTACTTTGTTCAAATTCATGAAATTACATTAGAATTTGGGATCTTCCTCTCGGGGGATCTGCATCCTTGCGTTTGTTCGAGGCGCTGCAGCGCTCTCTGCACCCCCTTCCCCCCCACCCGGCATGTGACGGCCAATTTGCCAGAATGCATTATTCATTTCCTATCAGGCATGACAAGTGCCCCTCGCATTTCATCTTTGTTTCGTTTTCATTTTTCATTTCCTGCCGCGCACCTGAGACACATATAGGAACCACCTTTGAGTGCGTGTGCGTGAGGTCCAGACTTTTCCAAACAATGCTGCAAAGAGTAGATGCACTCACACAAGACTCAATATTGCACGAGGGGATGCTCCACTCGGACTACAAAGAAAAACAACAAACGGCGACGAGGATTTTTGAACCTTTTCAGGAAAAATTGTTGGGGTTTTTTTAGCCAAAAAAAACACACTGGTTCAAAATGTCCAGTTTTTATTGGAAGGAATGTTCCGCCATAGACGTTTATTGGCATGTAAATAAATGTTTGGTGAAACAAGCACTTGTCAGAGTGAGTGCTACGTTACACACTACAAAAAGTGAAATCTAAGTAAGATTAAATATCTCAAATAAGGGTGATATTTGCTTATTTTCTGTCTGAGAAGATAATTCTTCTCACTAAGCAGATTTGATGTTAGAGTGTTTTACTTGTTTTAAGTGTTTTGGTCCTAAATGATCTCAGTAAGATATTACAGCTTGTTGCTGAGATTTGATGACCTATATTGAGTAAAACATGCTTGAAACTAGAATATCAAGTGTTGCAAAGCTGTGTCATCAACACTCACAAGTATAAAACTGCTTTTTCAAAGTAATAATTTCTTATTTCAAGCATGAAATAAAAAAACATGACTTTGACACAATTGTCTCATGATTAAACTGACAGTTAATATTAAACATGTGACATAATCTGGACTGTACATACATTTTTTTTTTTTTTTTTTTTTTTGAAAATGTAATTTTGTTTATAGATTATATGCAATCTGTTGTGTTCCAAAATTTTCTTTTTTTTCTTTTTTTTTTTTTTCTCAGTGTACTTGAATGAAGGTGGACATTATCTGGACTGGACCTGGTTTTTAAAAAAAAAACTTTAAACGAAGCTAATTTCATTTACAACCGGGTCTGGTGAAGATAAGGTCCTTTCTTTCCTTTTTTTTTTTTTTTTTTTTTTTTATAGATAAGATAAATAAATATTTTCTTGGATAAAAGGGAAAGTAAAACAATATAAAAATAATTACATAAGGGAGAAAAAAGAAAAAAAAATAGTAATTAAATGAAAATGTTAGTGGACCAGCGGCAAAAACAATCAAGTGTGCTTCAGGGACTGTGTTGTGTCCCTTGCAGAAGTGTTGTCCATGTTGTGGGAACCAGAATATTGATAGCAGAAAGAAACAACCCCTTTTGTGTGAGTGGGTGTGTATGAGTGTGAATGGGGGAGGGAGGGGGTTTTTTTTTTGGGTTGATGCACTAGTTGAAAGTGTATCGTGTGTTTTTTTTCTATATTGATTTAATAAAAAATAAATTAAAAAAATAAATTAAAAAAAACATGTGACATTTCAAAACAATTTTGAACAGAAATAGTTCATGCACATTCAGATAAATTCTTCAAAATGACAATAAAAAAAAATTGGCCGGGGGCCGGGCTGTAAATATATATATATATATGTATATATATATATATATATATATATATATATATATATATATATATATATACTATATTCCTTGCGCACTAATTGACTGAAAGAGCACGCACTTGGCGCGATGATGTCATGTTATCGATGGGAGAATGCATTTTTAGACCATATGATTTGCCTGAGCGTTGCCTTTTTGCCTTTCCATTAAGAACAATAAACTAGTTTTTAGTATAAGTTTGCTGGTTTCAAGAAATGTAATGCCGAGCGCATGTCATTATGTCAAGATAATGGCACTAGCATTTACGTCATTTAAGAATATTTTTCAACATATTGAGAAAAAGGGTCTCATATTTGTTTTTGCTATCAAGAAAAGTGCACTTGTTATTAGTGAGAATATACTTATTTTAAAGGTATTTTTGGGTTCATTGAGGTTAGCTAATTTTACTTGTTTTGGAAAGTCTTGACAAGCCAATTTTTCTTGTTCTATTGGCAGATAATTTTGCTTAGTTCAAGTAAAATACTCCTCATTTTTGTATTTTTTCCCCTTGTTTTTGAACACTCGCTTTTTGCAGTGCAGTAGGTTGCCTTTTTATACGCCATTGCAATAAATTACCCCAAATTTTGGAATGTCACCACGTTGCTTACATATTTAAACACATAAGATGATGATTTACTGAGATCCCAATAAGTGCAAACTGTAAAAATATGTCCTAGTGATGTGAGATACCGATCCGATAAACATACTTTGTGCAAACTAACCTAAATTGATGTATTTCAAATAATGGCCTGAAGAATATCATTTTTATTTACAAACCCCGTTTCCATATGAGTTGGGAAATTGTGTTAGATGTAAATATAAACGTAATACAATGATTTGCAAATCCTTTTCAAGCCATATTCAGTTGAATATGCTACAAAGACAACATATTTGATGTTCAAACTGATAAACTTTTTTTTTTTTGTGTGCAAATAATCATTAACTTTAGAATTTGATGCCAGCAACATGTGACAAAGAAGTTGGGAAAGGTGGCAATAAATACTGATAAAGTTGAGGAATGCTCATCAAACACTTATTTGGAACATCCCACAGGTGAGCAGGCAAATTGGGAACAGGTGGGTGCCATGATTGGGTGTAAAAGTAGATTTCATAAAATGCTCAGTCATTCACAAACAAGGATGGGGCGAGGGTCACCACTTTGTCAACAAATGCGTGAGCAAATTGTTGAACAGTTTAAGAAAAACCTTTCTCAACCAGCTATTGCAAGGAATTTAGGGATTTCACCATCTACGGTCCATAATATCATCAAAGGGTTCAGAGAATCTGGAGAAATCACTGCACGTAAGCAGCTAAGCCCGAGACCTTCGATCCCTCAGGCTGTACTGCATCAACAAGCAACATCAGTGTGTAAAGGATATCACCACATGGGCTCAGCAACACTTCAGAAACCCACTGTCAGTAACTACAGTTGGTCGCTACATCTGTACGTGCAAGTTAAAACTCTCCTATGCAAGGCGAAAACCGTTTATCAACAACACCCAGAAACGCTGTCGCCTTCGCTGGGCCGGAGCTCATCTAAGATGGACTGATACAAAGTGGAAAAGTGTTCTGTGGTCTGACGAGTCCTCATTTCAAATTGTTTTTGGAAACTATGGACGTCGTGTCCTCCGGACCAAAGAGGAAAAGAACCATCCGGATTGTTATAGGCGCAAAGTTGAAAAGCCAGCATCTGTGATGGTATGGGGGTGTATTAGTGCCCAAGACATGGGTAACTTACACATCTGTGAAGGCGTCATTAATGCGGAAAGGTACAAACTGGTTTTGAAGCAACATATGTTGCCATCCAAGCAACTTTACCATGGACGCCCCTGCTTATTTCAGCAAGACAGTGCCAAGCCACGTGTTACATCAACGTGGCTTCATAGTAAAAGAGTGCGGGTACTAGACTGGCCTGCCTGTAGTCCAGACCTGTCTCCCATTGAAAATGTGTGGCACATTATGAAGCCTAAAATACCACAGGGGAGACCCCCGGACTGTTGAACAACTTAAGCTGTACATCAAGCAAGAATGGGAAAGAATTCCACCTGAGAAGCTTAAAAAATGTGTCTCCTCAGTTCCCAAACGTTTACTGAGTGTTGTTAAAAGGAAAAACCATGTGACACAGTGGTAAAAATGCCCCTGTGACAACTTTTTTGCAATGTGTTGCTGCCATTAAATTCTAAGTTAATTATTATTTGCAAAAAAAAAAATAAAGTTTATGAGTTTGAACATCAAATATATTGTCTTTGTAGTGCATTCAATTGAATATGGGTTGAAAATGATTTGCAAATCATTGTATTCCGTTTATATTTACATCTAACACAATTTCCCAACTCATATGGAAATGGGGTTTGTGTTTTAAACTCCGAACTGGTGTGAATGACAACATAGCCAAGCGAATACAACTGGAAAAAACTGGACCAAATCACACAAAGTACTGAATGTGTTTCTGTATAGTATTTCTCCAGCAATGGTCATGTGGTGACATCAATGATGATATTTTGAGAGGTGATCGTTGAAGTCGGACATCACTTAAGGCCTAGGTGGAAAACGCACAGCCCGCCACTTCATTTTATCAATACGAGGACTGTGAATCTTTGGGGACCACATGATTCATCTCGGTTTTTGGGGGTTTACAATATGATTCAGAATCGATTCTTGATTCAAAATCTCCATTTTTAAAAAATAACATTGGATGCCAATTCTCTGATTGTCTATTTTATGGAGGAGTAGTGAAACAGCTCAGATAAATGTGCATTTTACTTAAAAGTAAACTGGTTTTGTTTAATAAAATGCTTCCCAAACATTTAATAAAGTCAAATACAAATAAGAAAACAAGAGAAGTATCCCACATTTGTCTTTTCTAAAGTAAATGTGTACAGCAGATATAAATCACCTACATCAACTATATGATTTGTCTGAGTGGCTGGACAGTACAGTAGAGATGAAAAAAAAAAAAATAATAATAATAATAATAATAATAATAATAAATAAATAAATAAATAAATAAATAAATAAATAAATAAATAAATAAATAAATAAATAAATTAACTAGAAATATATATTTTTTTATTATGATTATTATTGTATTATTATTATAAAAATATAACTATCCATCCATTTTCTACCGCTTGTCCCTTTTGGAGTCGCAGGGGGTCGCTGGAGCCTATCTCTGATGCATTCGGGCGGTAGGCGGGTTACACCCGCCACCCCAAAGGGAATAAGTGGTAGAAAATGGATGGATGGATTATTTTTTTGTTGTTGTTGTTTTTATTTTTATTTTATTTATTTTATTTTATTTGATTTGATTTGATTTTTTTAATAGATTTTCGATTTTTTTTTTGAGCCAATTAAGAAAAATGTTGACACCTTTAAAATATACATACATAAGAATAAAATGTATACAAATAGAATGTGAATCGTGTGCGTACGCTTGAACTTTACACATCAGAATAATGAACCAGAAAAGTAAACAAATGAAACTATTAAAATAAACACGAATGAGGAATATATAAAAAAAAATTTAAAATAAACAGTTAAAAATAACATACAAAAATAAATAAAAACAGTTAAAAATAAATGAATTAAAGCAATTTAAAATGAAAAAAAAAACAGTAAAAAAATAAAAATAATTAAATAAATAATTAAAAACAATAAAAATGAATGCAAAAACAATTTAAATAAAATAAAAACAATACTATAAACAATTCAAAATAATTTAAAGAGTGAATCCAAATGCTGTTAGGTTTCCTTTAACTCATATTGTAGTCCAGTTTTTAGTCGGGTGACGCCGTATCTGCACGTACATAAAAAAATGGCTCCAGAATGTTTGTCTGGCGAACACACACCACAGTTCTCATTGTTCATTTCAAAAAGCCGTTCAAAAGTCTCGATTTGTTTGCGCACCTCACACGTCTACTGCACGTACTGACAGACGGACATAAAGACTCAATCTTCACTGCTGATTTATAAACGCGCGATGCTGGTGATGTCATATTTTATTCGTACTTTCCGCCGCTCACGTTGCTAACGACGTGCCGGACATGGCGGCAGGGAGACTATTTACAACAAATCTCTGACCCCAAATTGGGAGCTGTGGCCTGATAAGCCGATGAGGCACTTATCACAAACTGCAGCCAAATGAGCTTTTTTGGGGGGTTTGACATGAACTGCTAATTGCTACATCTTGGAAGCGTCTGAGTGCTGCAGTGTTTACTTGGCGCCCACTCGGGGTGCAGAAAAACATGGCGCGTATTTCCACTGAGGTCGGCCAATAGGTTGCTGCACGTTGAGAAACATTGGAATTTGCACGGATTAATAAATGTACACACAGAGCCAACATGGCAGCTAGTGGTGGGGCAAGCGATACGGAAGCATCGATGCATTATCAATCATATGAAAAATGGGCTGCATGGTCGAGTGGCCAAAAAGTTCAATTTTGGTCTCATCACTCCAAATTGACTTTGTTCCAGAGGCTTGTCTCTGTGCTGTTTGGCGTAATGTAAGCGGGATACTTTGTGACATTTGCGCAGAAATGGCTTTCTTCTGGCGACTCGACCATGCAGCCCATTTTTCTTCAAGTGCCACCTTATTGTGCATCTTGAAACAGCCACACCACAATTTTTCAGAGAGTCCGGTATTTCAGCTGAAGTTATTTGTGGATTTTTCTTTGCATCTCGAACAATTTTCCCGGCAGTTGTGGCTGAAATCTTTGCTGGTCTACCTGAATCCCTTCTTTTCCACTTCTTAATCAGCGTTTGAACACTGCTGATTGGCATTCTCAATTCCTTGGATATCTTTTTATACCCCTTTCCTGTTTTATGCAGTTCAATTACCTTTTCTCGCAGATCCTTGGACAATTATTTTGCCTTCCCCTTGACTCAGAATCCAGAAACATGTGTGCAGCACTGGATGAAAGATGCAAAGGTCTGTCAGAAGCCCAGAAACCAGAGGTGGGACCAAGTCATTGTTTTGCAAGTCACAAGTAAGTCTCAAGTCTTTGCCCTCAAGTCCGAGTCAAGTCCCGAGTCAAGACAGGCAAGCCCCGAGTCAAGTCCAAAGTCAAGACTGGAAAGTCTCAAGTCAAGTCCTAAGTCCTGCATTTTGAGTTTCGAGTCCTTTCAAGTCCTTTTAACCACAGACTAATATATTAACACAGATTGTTTATGCTTTTCAAATGCTGTATTTATTTATTAAAACAAGTGCATTTTAAATTGCAGGAAAGAAAATTGTGCTGACATTGCACTTTATAATAGCACTATTAACCAGTCATTTTAAACATTAACTCATTCCTTTACAGAACAAACACATTGAAAAATAAAGTGCAAATGTACTTATTTGTACAAAAGTGTTAACATTGAAAAAACATGACATATATACGTGACCATAACAAAAAAGTTGTACTTTTTATATGTCAGGGCCCTATGCTGCATTGCATCTGCAAAAGACCAAATTAGCCAAGAGTCTGTCAGTCATTTGTGCACGATGGGGGCGTAGTATGATGCCACCATGGCTGAAAACTCGCTCCACTGGAGCACTGGAGGCAGGCACTGCCAAGACTCTCCTGGCCACTCGGAACAGTGAAGGAAGAGTCTTCATGTTCAATGCCCAGAACAAAAGGGGGGAGAGAGTTGTTTTGGGTTGGTGCACTACTTGTAAGTGTATCTTGTGTTTTTTATGTTGATTTAATTAAAAAAAGAAAAAAAAAATGTATTTCTTGTGCGGCCCGATACCAATCGATCCACGGACCAGTACCGGGCCGCGGCCCGGTGGTTGGGGATCACTGAGGTAAACAACCAACAGTATGTCAGAAAGCTAGCTAAAACGGTACACATATTCATAATATAGTATACATTTTAACTGACCTTTATTTTACTATTTTTGTCTTTTTTTAGGTGGCTAAAATACGCGGTGCTGCTGACCGCCGTCTAACGTTACGTGTGATATATTGACTAACGTAACCCTGCTTAAAAAAAATCACTGAACAAAAAGTATGAATAAGGTAGTGAACTGCAACAGATTCCCGTGTTTGCAATAACGTTATAACGTTAGCAGTGAGTTTACAGCCTCACTGATTTAACTACACAGCAAATAAAAGTCACGTTACTTAGCCAATAAACGTTATCTTACATTCAAAACTTACCGTTCTTTGTGCAACTTCAAATGCCGGACGAAGTTGGAAGTTGTTGCCTCTCCATCAGTAATTTTCGAACCGCATGTGTTGCATACTGCAAACCGTTTTGTGTTGACCACCTCGTAATTTTTATACCCAAACAAAATTATTTTAGGTATCATTTTTTGTTAACTGGCGTGTGGTTTGGACATGTCTTCTTCGTTGGTTGTCCTGCAATTTGATTGGATGAATGCTGTGTGATGAAAACAAAGTAGATCTAATTTGATTGGCTGTTGTACTGAGACCACACCAGCTGACACACGCAACGCTGATAGACAAGTACACAATGAAAAATACGGAGCGCTCCCGAATAACTTTTTCATCTTTGGGTTTTGGGGAAAGTAGCAAGTCATGTCAAGTCATGTCATTTCAAAAGGCTCAAGTCCAAGTGAAGTCACAAGTCATTGATGTTAAAGTCGAAGTCGAGTTGCAAGTCTTTTTACATTTTGTCAAGTCGAGTCTAAAGTCATCAAATTCATGACTCGAGTCTGACTCGAGTCCAAGTCATGTGACTCGAGTCCACACCTCTGCCAGAAACTCACTGACCTTTTATACACACACAATAATTACAAACAAACATGTCACAGGTGAAGATTGGAACCTTGATTAGCCATTCAAACCTGTTTGTGTCACTTTTTGTGCATGTTATCAGATCAAAGTCACTGTGGTATGTAAACTTTTGATCAGGGTCATTTGGGTACTTTCTTTTGTCATTTTGATTGAAAAAGAGTAAACAGTTGTTTGCCAATAAATAGCTTCACACAACCATTAGGCATGAGTGGAAGAAAGGTTTTTGTGTTATCATTCATATTCTCTGAAGAATGGCCAAGAAATCATAAATTCAGGAGGGTTGGAGTAATGCAGCAATGATGTCACTTCGGACAGGGTATCACTTTCTTCTGGCGAATCAGAGCAGGTATTATTATTAAAAGAATACTTGTATCCTTCCTTCCTTCAATAATAATACTGACGATGATAACTACCACCTTTCACAAAACAATTAATTATGACGACTTTGAGTCGACAAAAGATTGTGATGTATGTCACATAATTAATATAAATGATATCCTCGCCAGTTACCACTGATAACCGCCACCTTTCTAACATAAATTAAAAGAACCTTACAACAATCCAATAAACCAGGAGGGTTGGAGTAATGCAGCAATGATGTCATTTCCGATAGGGTATCACTTTCTTCTGACGAATCAGAGCAGGTATTATTAAAAGAATACTTATATCCTTTCTTCCTTAAATAATGGTGATGATGATAACCACCACCTTTCAGAAAACAATTCATTATGACTTGGAGTCGACAAAAGATTGTAGTATATGTCACATAATTAATACAAATTATCTCCTCACCAGTTACTACTGATAACCACCACCTTTCTAACAGAAAATTAAGAACCTTACAACAATCCAATAAACCAGGAGGGTTGGAGTAATGCTGCGATGATGTCATTTCAGACAGTGTATTACTTTTTTTTCTGGCGAATCAGAGCAGGTGTTGTTATCCTTTCTTCATTCAATAATAGTGATGCTGATAACCCCCACCTTTCACAAAACAATTCATTACAAAGACTTGAAGTGAACAAAATATTGTGATGTATGTCACATAATGTCAATGTTCCTCTCACCGGTTACTACTGATCACCGCCACCTTTCTAACAGAAATGAAGAACCTTCCATTAAACCAGGAGGGTTGGAGTCATGCAGCATTTATGTAATTTCAGATTTGGTATCACTTTCTTATTAAAACAACACTTGTATCCTTTCTTCCTTCAATAATAGTGATGATGATGATGATAACCACCGCCGTTCAGATCCATCCTTTCATCTGCCAGTCAGACGGTGGTTAAAAGGGTATCACTTTCTTCTGGCGAATTAGAAGTAATTTTATTATAAGAACACTTGTATCCTTCCTTCCTTCAATAATAGTCATGATGATAACCACCACCTTTCACAAAACAATTCCTTACCATGACTTGAAGTCAACAAAAATTGTGATTTGTGTCACATAATGTTAATGTTCCTCTCACCAGTTACTACAGATCACCACCACCTTTCTAACAGAAATTAAGAACCTCAAAACAGTCCAATAAACCAGGAGGGTTGGAGTCATGCAGCAATAAAGTCATTTCAGATAATGTATCACTTTCTTCTGGCGAATCAGAGCAGGTATTATAAAAAGAATACTTATATCCTTTCTTCCTTCAATAATAGTGATGATGATAACCACCACCTTTCACAGAACAATTAATTACAACGACTGAGTCGACAAAAGATTGTGATGTATGTCACATAATTAATATAAATGATCTCCTCACCAGTTACTACTGATAACCGCCACCTAAGAACCTTACAATAATCTAATAAACCAGGAGGGTTGGAGTCACGCAGCAATGATGTCATTTCAGATAGGGTATCACTTTCTTCTGGCAAATCAGAGCAGGTATTTAAAAAATACTTATATCCTTTCTTCCTTCAATAAGTGATGATGATAACCACCACCTTTCAAAAAACAATTCATTACAGCGACTTTGAGTTGACAAAAGATTGTGATTATGTAATTTCGGACAGGGTATCACTTTCTTCTGGCAAATCAGAGCAGGTATTGTTATTAAAAGAATACTTGTAACCTTCCTTCAATAATAGTGATGATGATAACCACCACCTTTCACGAAACAATTCATTACGACAACTTGAAGTGGACAAAATATTGTGATGTATGTCACATAATGTACACGTTCCTCTCACACTGATCACCGTCACCTTTCTAATAGAAATGAAGAACCTTCTAATAAACCAGGAGGGCTGGAGTCATGCAGCAATTATGTCATTTCAGATAGGGTATCACTTTCTTATTAAAAGAACACTTGTATCCTTTCTTCCTTCAATAATAGTGATGATGATAACCACCGCCTTTCAGATCCATCCTTTCAACCGCCAGTCAGACGGTGGTTAAAAGGGTATCACTTTCTTCTGGCGAATGAGAGCAGGTATTTTTAATAAAAGAACACTTGTATCCTTCCTTCCTTCAATAATAGTGATGATGATAACGACCACATTTCACAAAACAATTCATTAAGACTTTGAGTCGACAAAATTGTGATGTATGTCACATAATTAATGTAAATGTTCCTCTCACCAGTTACTACTGATCACCACCACCTTTCTTAAAATAAATTAAGAACCTTAAAACAATCCAATAAACCAGGAAGGTTGGAGTCATGCAGCAATGATGTCATTTCAGATAGTGTATCACTTTCTTCTGGCAAATCAGAGCTGGTATTATTAAAATAATACTTACATCCTTTCTTCCTTCAATAATAGTGATGATGATAACCACCATCTTTCACAAAACAATTCATTACAAAGACTTGAAGTGGACAAAATATTGTGATGTATGTCACATAATGTAAATGTTCCTCTCACCAGTGACTACTGATCACCGCCACCTTTCTAAAAGAAATTAAGAACCTTCCAATAAACCAGGAGGGTTGGAGTCATGCAGCAATTATGTCATTTCAGATATGGTATCACTTTCTTATTAAAACAACACTTGTATCCTTTCTTCCTTCAATAATAGTGATGATGATAACCACCGCCGTTTAAATCCATCCTTTCATCTGCCAGACGGTGGTTAAAAGGGTATCACTTTCTTCTGGCGAATCAGAGCAGGTATTTTATTATAAGAACACTTGTATCCTTTCTTCCTTCAATAATAGTGATGATGATAACCACCACCTTTCACAAAACAATTCCTTAACACGACTTGAAGTCAACAAAAATTGTGATTTGTGTCACATAATGTTAATGTTCCTCTCACCAGTTACTACAGATCACCACCACCTTTCTAACAAAAATTAAGAACCTCAAAACAGTCCAATAAACCAGGAGGGTTGGAGTCATGCAGCAATGATGTCATTTCAGATAGGGTATCACTTTCTTCTGGCAAATCAGGCTGGTATTATTAAAATAATACTTACATCCTTTCTTCCTTCAATAATAGTGATGATGATAACCACCACCTTTCACAAAAAAAATTCATTACGAAGACTTGAAGTGGACAAAATATTGTGATGTATGTCACATAATGTAAATGTTCCTCTCACCAGTTACTACTGATCACCGCCACCTTTCTAACAGAAATGAAGAACCTTCCAATAAACCAGGAGGGTTGGAGTCATGCAGCATTTATGTCATGTCAGATAGTGTATCACTTTCAAAACAACACTTGTATCCTTTCTTCCTTCAATAATAGTGATGATGATGATAACCACCGCCTTTCAGATCCATCCTTTCATCTGCCAGTCAGACGGTGGTAAAAAAGGGTAACTTTTGGCTGGAGTGCGCCACTCGGCGAGGGCGTGCCGTGCCGCATGCCATGAATTAATGATGAAGAGAAGGCGAGTCGGAGCGCTGCCGAGAGACAGCACGGCGAGGAGATGAGTCCAGCACGTTAGGACAGGCTCATCTTGGGAGACAAATTGGGGGGGGAAAAGACACACGCTTTCATCCCTTCTGGGTTTGTTTGGCGGCGAGATAATCAGGAGTCATGTGACTTCAAGTGTCTCATTGAAAAACATGGACTTCCTTAAGTGCAGCGGGAGGCTTCAATCACCACAAGAGGACATGTTGTTAACTGCACACTCGCATGGTGCAGCTCGCCCGCCGTCACGGGGGAATTCTCCCTTTTTCATTTCAGCAGGTGGTGCAAAAAGTGCTAAGTTTCTTACTGAAGCACATTCCGTTCATTCCTCGGAGACATATTCCAGGAGGGCGCATGTCTCGCCACAACACCGGCTTCAATTAGAGAGCAAGCTGCGATGAATGGGTGCCGTCTATCCACAGTGTGGAGCCGCTCCGGCCCTTTGGCCCCAGTTGCTTTTAAATTGCTGCCTACTATCATGCATTATTTATTGTTTTAGTGTCCTTGTCTTGTATACTGTATATTGTACAGTATTGTGTATATTGTTTTGTATATTGTACATGATTGCTTATTATTTTTATTTTTATTTATTTATTTATTATTTATTTATTTATTTTTATTTATCTGTTTATTTCAATTCATATTTTTTATCTTATTTACTTGTTGTGTAAAAAAAAAAAAAAAATCTCCTTAATCTCGTTATATGCAAATATAATGACAATAAAGTCCATTCTATTCTATTCTATTCTTTTTTATTGAAGTCAAGTTGAGTAGGGGTGTGAAAAAAAAAATCAATTCACAACCAAAATTGTGATTCTGGTTCTAGTATTAAATTATTAATATAAAATAATGATAATATTATTTTTATTATTTTTTTAAGATTACATTTATGGGTTGAAAAAAAAAAGAATGTTGCTTTTATTAATTTTTGGTTTTCCTTTTTTAGATATTGTGTTTTACAATAAAGAAGGGATTCATATGGCAATCATTCTTGGGTGAGAGGAAACTGCAACGCAGACTGCTGAAAACGATGGAAAGGGCCACTTGACATGGCAACGGATGCTGTGGTCAAAGTTAAAATTGCCACAAAACACTTTAATATATCCAACACTCTACTGCCAACTAGTGGTTTAAGTGGATAGTGCACCCCTCTAATTTGTCACGTTTCTTGTGTCAGGCAAACCGTGATAAATAGTGCAAAATGACCCCCCCTTCCGACTATCGTATGTCCTCAATTGTTTTGTCAATTAACATTCTGTAATTTTTGTAAATTAGATATTTTTTTATCAATCCAATCCAATCCACTTTATTTATATAGCACATTTAAACAACAAAATGTTTCCAAAGTGCTGCACAACAATATTAAAAACAATATTAAAATATCATCCTTAGCTCCACCAATGACTGAATAAAAACAAAAAATAAATACATATAAAACCAATATAAAATAAATATGATTAAAAACGATTTTAAAGGGTAAAACCAATTAAAACAGTAAATAGAAATCAACATTTTAAAAACAAAAGATGTTTAAGATGTTTTTTGACGATATTTGCAATTTTTTATATCGCATATATATTTCCATGACTTTTGATCTTTTTCCACAAGAAACGGGAGAATGTCGCATTATTTTGTTGTACATTTTTTAGACAATAAAGACGATGCAGATTCTGAATTATAATCAATTAATGACGCTTGATTACCCTAAATTCCAGGCTTTTAGACGCTATTTTTTCCCTTGGCTCTGTTAAATCCTTTGTGGATTTTTATTCGCTGACGGCGATAATGCAAATCATTTTAATTAAACACCAGCAAAGACACTGAAAAGGTGTGTTCGTGTGTGCGCTATGGCGCCATCTTTTGGATGAGTTTGCTCACTGCAGGTGCTGCTGGGTGAAGGTATGCACCGGCCCTAATTAACCGGCGGCCCGCGGGCCAGATCCGGCTTGCCAAAGCCTTCAATTCAACACCCAAATAGTCTTGATGAAACTATTCAAAACAGGGTTGCTCATGTATGCAGTACTCACACCACCCTGCAGGGGGCAACAGCGAAGCATGTGTGTCAGAGTGAAGCAGCAGTGGGTGAGTAGAAGAAGATGGTGTTAGAATAATTGTATCTAAAAAACTTTGTGTGACATTGAGTTCCCGGCAAGAAGACAAAAACATGTCTTTGAACCTACCAAGAAGGCGGCTTGTAAAACTTGTAAAAAGTGTTCTGGTTCTTTCATGTATTGTAATCAACTGAAAGATATTGTCTTGACCCAAGAACTACAAAAGCAAAGAGGAAGCAGGACCAGACTCCCCTCCAGGCACCGCTCGTTTGAACTGTTTTACGACCTTTTCTGTGAACTGTTTTACGACCTTTTCTTTTGAACTGTTCTGTAACCAAAGGCAACGCTGTTTACAACCCACGTCCCTTAGAAACAGCTGTTGCCAAGTAATCAGGGAAAGTCCAAATACATGTGGCCCTCGATCTAAAAAGAGTTTGACACCCCTGGTTTAGCTGATTGGAGAGCAAGCTTCCACAGCTAGTGGGTCCATGACCACTTCTGTTTTGTTTGATCAGCCGTTTTACTGCCGTGTTACAGACACCCTTTAGAAACGATTAAGGTATGTAAAAAAAAAAATTTTACGTTTCACAACGCATATATCTGCGGCTAATGTATGGAAAAATTATGTTTTCTCCTAAAATGTAGTGGGTGGTGCGCTCTATGGTCTGGAAAACACGGTATTTATTTAGTTTTGTGCCATTTGATCCTCCAAAAATATACTATATTGCCAAAAGTATTTGGCCACCCATCCAAATGATGAGAATCAGGTGTCCTAATCACTTGGCCCGGCCACAGGTGTGTAAAATCAAGCACTTAGGCATGGAGACTGTTTCTACAAACATTTGTGAAATAATGGGCCGCTCTCAGTGATTTCCAGCATGGAACTGTCATAGAATGCCTTCTGTGCAACAAATCCAGTCGTGAAATTCCCTTGCTCCTAAATATTCCAAAGTCAACTTTATTATAAGAAAATGGAAGAGTTTGGGAAAAACAGCAACTCAGCCACCAAGTGGTAGGAGTGTGAAATTTGGTGGAGGAGGAATTATGGTGTAGGGTTGTTTTTCCAGGAGTTGGGCTTGGCCCCTTAGTTCCAGTGAAAGGAACTTTGAATGCTCAAGGATACCAAAACATTTGTATTTTTATGATTTATTTTCCATCATGTCAAGAATTTAATATTTTTTCCTGTTTTTTTTTCCCGCCACACAGGTGTCAAACTACAGTACTCGGTTGTTCCGACAAAATTCGATCGCTGCCTATAAAAGTACAGAATTCAGTACTTGTTAGGTGTATAAAATCAAGCACTTAGGCATGGAGACTGTTTCTACAAACATTTGTGAAAGAATGGGCCGCTCTCAGTGATTTCCAGCGTGGAACAGTCATAGGATGCCACCTGTGCAACAAATCCAGGCGTGAAATGTCCTCGCTCCTAAATATTCCAAAGTCAACTTTATTATAAGGAAAGTGAAAAGTCTGGGAACAACAGCAACTCAGCCACCAAGTGGTAGGAGTGTGAAATTTGGTGGAGGAGGACTTATGGTGTGGGGTTGTTTTTCCAGGAGTTGGGCTTGGCCCCTTAATTCCAGTGAAAGGAACTTTGAATGCTCCAGGATACCAAAATATTTTAGACAATTCCATGCTCCCAACCTTGTGGGAACAGTTTGGAGCGGAGCCCCTTCCTCTTCCAACATGACTGTGCACCGGTGCACAAAGCAAGGTCCGTAAAGACATGGACGACAGAGTCTGGTGTGGATGAACTTGACTGGCCTGCACAGAGTCCTGACCTGAACCCGATAGAACACCTTTTGGGATGAATTAGAACGGAGACTGAGAGCCACCAACATCAGTGTGCTTTTGGAAGAATGGTGGAAAATTGCTATAAACACATTACGCAACCTTGTGGACAGCCTTCAAAGAAGAGATGAAGCTGTAATAGCTGCAAAAGGTGGACCTGACGTCATATTGAACCAGGGGCGTCACTAGCTTTTAAGGACAGGGGGGGCTTTGCCCCCAGGAGATGCACAGGATGCGAGCGAATGTTACGCACGAGCACAAAACTTCACAAACGGCTAACAAAGACTTAGAAATTATTCATTGTTATTATTATTATTTTTAAAAAATGCACGGGACAAAATGAAATGCTCCCCGGGATGATGGCTTTTAACCATTTTTTTTCTTTTTCTTTTTATGTATTTATTCATTTTACATTTTATATTAAATGTCTTGGTTTTTCCTCCCTCTGAAAATCCTATGAAATGTTTAACAAGCCACCCTATAATAATAAAACAGCTATTAATGTAACAATACAATAAAACAAATATATTTAATGATGGTTTTTTTCATTATTTTAACAATAGAATAATGTATATTACTTTATATAGATTCTACAAGAAACACAAAACTTAAAAAATAAATGATTTCCAATTGCACACACAAGGTTTTGTGCAGCTTCACTCATTGTAAAGGAAGATAATGTGCTTCGTACACCTGCAGGACCGCAAGCAAGGTCGCAGAGAAAATACGGGCTGGAATTTGAGTGATGTGGGCATTTTCTATATGAACAAGTGGAATGGACTAAAGGGGCTCTCTACCTTACGCTACGAAGTGAGGGGAAACTGAATGAATAATAACAGGTTATATGATTATTTATTTAAACTCATATATGGGCCACTTTATAATGAATATGTCGGCATTTATTTGTAAAAAAAACAACAAAAAAACACCAAATTATTTAGGGGGGCTTAAGAATATTTTAGGGGGGCTTGAGCCCCCCTAAAATAGGGCTAACAACGCCAATGTATTGAACCCTATGGGTTAGGAATGGGATGGCACTTCAAGTTCATACGTGAGTCAAGGCAGGTGGCCAAATACTTTTGGCCACTTCCTGTTCTTTACATCCCCTCCGCCCGACTCTTGGCCTGACTGCTTTGAATAGAAAAAACAAACATGGGCGCCCACTGAGACTGACCTGCATGCGGTATGAAAACAACAACGAAAAAAAGAACAAAAGCCTCGGGTGTTGTTGACAACTCGGCACCATTTTCCACACAACATGTACTTGCATTTACATCGTGCTCGGAATACTGCATTTAAAAAAAACCCGCTGACATGCTCGGGGGCCGTGTTCGCCCGGAAAACGGCAGCAAAACGCCGCTGACGTTCCCTCCGAGCCTGCCAGCGGGTCTTCGCTTCAAAATAACCATCGGTGAGCATGAATTTTCTGGAAAACAAAAATCCAATATGGCTGCTTTTTCCCCTACCTGTAATACATCATCATTACAGAATCCCTGCAAATGACGAACATGGCGCTCCTTATTACCCATCACAAGACGGCTCTTTTATTTTCTCCTCTAATTCACTCCCTCTCTGGGGAGAATGAGGGGAAAGAAAAAAAAAAAAGTCAGATATGAAATCCAATATATGCCAAAGGTGTTGTTTTGACAGAGCGAGGAAGCAGGCGGGAAGAAGTTGGCGTCTGCTGACACGAGATGATAAATGTGTGGCAGAGGTGGAAATGGCTTCCACCCTCTGATTTGATACGGAACATTCCGCCTGTCCCTCTTCATCTCAGAGCCGCGCTAACATATTCATTGGCTGTGTCAGACACGCTGCTTTATGAGCTCAAGGTGGGGAGTGGCGCCCCTTATCTGCAAACACCCGCCGGCCACTTTTGGCGCCACGGTACGGAACACACGCCGCGCTTTGTAGCCCCGTTCAAGCACGGGCGGGCGGGGGTCCTTTCATGCGGGAACGTTTACAGCGTTTGGTGTTTTCATGGGGGGGAAAAACAACTTTGTCGAGTAGGATTTCAATCACGGGTGTCAAACTACAATACTATGTGCCTATAAAAGTACACCATTCAGTACTTATCTATATTTGTAACCGTTTAACGAACAAATCATGTTCATTTTGTATTATTCATTTTCCATCATGTCAAAATGTTATCATTTTACTGTTTTTTTTAGCACAGGTGTCAAGCTACAATACTCCGAATACCAAAAAAAAATAGGTCTGTGCCGATAAAATTGCAGAATTCAGTACTTATTTATATTTATAACCGTTTAACGAACAAATTATGTTCGTTTTGTATTGTTATTTATTTTCCATCATGTCAAAAAAAATAATAATTACCTTTTTTTTTTTTTTTGCACAGGCGTCAAACTGCAATACTCGGAAGTACCGAAAAAAACAGGTCGGTGCCTATAAAAGTACATATTTCAGTACTTCTCTATGTTTACAAAAGTTTATTACGAACAAATATTGTTCATTTTGATTTGTATTATTTATTTTCCATTGTGTCAAAAATTTAATAATTTTACTGTTTTTTGTTTTTTTTGCAAAGGTGTCAAACTACAATACTCGGAAGTATCCCAAAAAATAGGTCGGTGCCTATAAAAGTACAGACGTCAGTACTTATCCATATTTGTAACCGTTTAACGAAGAAATCATGTTCATTTTGTATTTTTATTATTTATTTTCCATCCCTTCAAAAATGTAATGATTTTTCGTTTGTTTGTTTTTTTGCACAGGTGTCAAACTACAATACTCGGAAGCACCGAAAAAAATAGGTTGGTGCTTTTCAAAGTACATAATTCAGTACTAATCTATACTGGTAACCGTTATACAAATAATGTTCATTTTGTATTTTTATTATTTATTTTACATCATGTCAAAAATTTTATAATTTTACGAGTTTTTTTGCACAGGTGTCAAACTACAATACTCGGTTGTTCCGACAAAATTTGATCGCTGCCTATAAAAGTACAGAATTCAGTACTTATCAGTATTTAAAACCGTTTAATGAACAAATTATGTTGATTTTGTATTTTTATTAATTATTTTCCATCATGTCAAAAAAAATTATAATTTTACTGTTTTTTTTAATTTTTATTATTGCACAGGTGTCAAACTACAATACTCTGACGTACCGAAAAAAATAGGTATGTGCCTATAAAAGTACAGAATTCAGTACTTATCTATATTTATAAACGTTTAACAAACAAATCATGTTCATTTTGTATTTTTATAATTTATTTTCAATCATGTCAAAAATGTAATAATTTTACTGGGGTTTTTTTTGCAAAAGTGTCAAACTACAATACTCGGAAGTACATAAAAAATTAGGTCTGTGCCTATAAAAGTACAAAATTAAGCACGTATCCATATTAATAACCATTTAACAAACAAATCATGTTCATTTTGTATTGTTATTTATTTTCCATCATGTAAAAATAAAATAATTTTACGTTTTGTTTTGTTTTTTGGCACAGGTGTCAAACTACAATATTCTGAAGTACCGAAAAAAAAATAGGTTGGCGCCTATAAAAATACAGAAGTACTTTTCTATATTTATAACCGTTTAACGAACAAATCATGTTCAATTTGCATTTGTATTATTTATTTTCCATCATGTCGAAAATGTTATAATTTTACTGTTTTTTGGTTTTTTTTCGCACAGGTGTCAAACTACAATACTCGAAAGCACCGGAAAAAAAGGTCGGTGCTTATCAAAGTACATAATTCAGTACTTATCTGTACTGATAACCGTTAAACAAATCATGTTCATTTTGTATTTTTATTATTTATTTTCCATCATGTCAAAAATGTAATAATGTTACGGGTTTTTTTACACAGGTGTCAAACTACAATACTCGGTTGTTCCGACAAAATTCGATCACTGCCTATAAAAGTACAGAATTCAGTACTTATCCATATTTGTAACCGTTTAACGAACAAATCATGTTCATTTTGTATTTTAATTATTTATTTAACATCATGTCAAAAAAAATTATTAATTTTAGTTGTTTTTTTTGTTTGTTTTTATTGCACAGGTGTCAAACTACAATACTCGGAAGTACGGAAAAAAATAGGTCTGTGCCTATAAAAGTACAGAATTCAATACTTATCCATATTTACAACCGTTTAACGAACAAATCATGTTCATTTTGAATTTTTATTATTTATTTTCCATCATGTCAAAAATTAAATAATTTTACTGTTTTTTTGTTTTTTTGCAAGGGTGTCAAACTACAATACTCGGAAGTACCGAAAAAATGGGTCGGTGCCAATACATTTTTTTTTTTTTAAAGTACCGTATTTTTCGGACTGTAAGTTGCAGTTTTTTTCATAGTTTGGCCGGGGGTGCGACTTATACTCAGGAAAGACTTATGTGTGAAATTATTAACACATTACCGTAAAATATCAAATAATATTATTTAGCTCATTCAC
This sequence comes from Nerophis lumbriciformis, assembly GCF_033978685.3. NCBI lineage: Eukaryota > Metazoa > Chordata > Actinopteri > Syngnathiformes > Syngnathidae > Nerophis > Nerophis lumbriciformis. The sequence goes on along the minus strand of NC_084568.2, from coordinate 31,494,676 downwards.
GTAAGAGACTAGACGTATAAGATTTCATGGGATTTAGCGATTAGGAGTGAGAGATTGTTTGGTAAACGTATAGCATGTTCTATATGTTATAGTTATTTACCATAATATGTTACGTTAACATACCAGGCACGTTCTCAGTTGGTTATTTATGCCTCATATAACGTACACTTATTCAGCCTGTTGTTCACTATACTTTATTTATTTTAAATTGCCTTTCAAATGTCTATTCTTGGTGTTGGCTTTTATCAAATACATTTCCCCAAAAAATGCAACTTATACTCCAGTGCGACATATATATATTTTTTCCTTCTTTATTATGCATTTTCGGCCGGTGCGACTTATACTCCGGAGCGACTTATAGTCCGAAAAATACGGTACTTATCTATATTTGTAACCGTTTAACAAACAAATCATGTTAATTTTGTATTTTTATTATTTATTCTCTATTATGTCAAAAATGTAATAATTTTACTGTTTTTTGTTTGTGAATGACTGAGCATTTCATGGAAGCTGCTTTTATACACAATCATGGCACCCACCTGTTCCCAATTAGCCTGTTCACCTGTGGGATGTTCCAAATGAGTGTTTGATGAGCATTCCTCAACTTTCTCAGTTTTTTTGCCACTTGTGCCAGCTTTTTTGAAACATGTTGCAGGCATCAAATTCCAAATGAGCTAATATTTGCAAAAAATAACAAAGTTTACCAGTTCGAACGTTAAATATGTTGTCTTTGCAGTCTTTTCAATTGAATATAAGTTAAAAAGGATTTGCAAATCATTGTATTCTGTTTTTATTTACCATTTACACAACGTGCCAACTTCACTGGTTTTGGGGTTTGTACATTAAAAAGAAGCGACTCCCACCCCGAAGCAAATAAAAAGGTCTGAAGCGGACCAAATCGGATGCACACTCCACGACACAATTGCGGGGAAGTGTGCAGCTCGCGGTGATAAAGGCAGGTTGCAAGAAAGCCCAGCTGACCCTGGCTGTGCTGCACCATGAATCTTTCATAAACTCACCTCTGCAATCTGCTGCTGGGAGAAAAGCGCCCTTTAAAAACAGGGGCGTCTATAATGTCTTCATTTTAGCAACTCATTAGCATATTTCAAGATATGAAGAAATATTCCTGACTGTTGCCATTCTGGCCGAGCAGAAAGCACATAAATGAATGTAATTAGAAGCATTATTCACTTTTACAGTAATGGCACTCATGTTTTGTTTTTACGCGTCTGCAAGCCAGCAATTTAGATAAATAACAGAGTGCTTAAAGTCATTTTAGTAAAAGCTTCAAAGTGATTGCAGCCGCAGAAACTTGGTTGAAAGAAACAAAAATAAACAAAGTTCAAATTGTACAACATACACAGACATATAGGGGGGAGGGGCAGCCCGTTATGTAAGCGCCGACTAAAAATGTAAACTCGTTAAGTGTTGCGTTTCGACCAGTTGTTCCTCCCAGGGAATTCAAGTTGCTGGTCACTCCCAAGCTCTTTTTATGACACATAAAGCTGAGTAGAAGGACCACCAGAGACAGAATAGGTATTTTTTATTTTATTTCCAAAGCCTTTGGAAATAAACGTGAAACCAAATCCAAGTACAGAAGCGCTCACTCGCGCAGCTAAAACTGTTTAATCTAACATACGGAAAACTTCTCTTCTATCACGTCTCCCTTGTCCCTTCCTCCACAGCTGGGCAAAGGAAAAGATAAGAAAAGGGATTTATTGCTACTCCCCCTCTCTCTTACCTCACCCCATGTCTCTTTTGTTTATTATCTAAAGTCGGCTTTAGACGAGAAGCAGAGAAGATCTCCCCCTTCACATTCCTAAAAGTTGGCACACAGTACTTGCAAACAACCAAAAGATAACAAATAAAGAACACTAGCTGTTTTGTAATATGACTATGAAAATAAAGAAGTAACACACAAATATGGATATATGTAATTATCTGCCTCCGTCATTAGTAATACGACAACTCCTGTGAATTATATTACAGTGGAAATAATTAACGACAAAATAACAAAATATTCTTGTCACGTGTGTAGAAAGTCATGCTTTGAACAGTTTATGGACAAATGAATGGAGTTGTTTGACGGAATTCCAAATAAATCTCTGATTTCAACAAGGGTATTTGAAGGTGGAATGAGATTAGTTTTTGAACACCATGTAGAGTACAAGTTTGTTTCCCAGGATAACAAAACCAATTAAAGCTGCAAGCAGCGATGGACGGGACCGACTTTGACGGCACATAAAATCCAAACCGGAGCAGTAATTAAAACTCTTTGGTCAACTTTTAATCAAAAGGGTTCAATCTCTCTCCTGTGCTAGTTTGAAGCCGACACGACAAACGCGCTCAGAGGAGATAATGTTTGAAAAAAGGTGACCGGTTTTTACAAAACTTTTGTTTTGAAGGGGGAATTACAAACTTCCTGTTGGTTTTTGCTGGGGGTTGTCAATATATGAAATGTAGGTCTAAGTGAGACCTACATAGAGGTTTTTGTTTCATGTCTCTAAGGCATTCCTACTGGAAGTTACAAGCAGTTTTGTCTGAGTTTTCTTCCTAGGAGCAGTTGTGTCTGTGTTTTCTTCCTAGGGGGCGCTCGAGCACAATTTTGAGTTTGGGGTTGGGTTTTTTTATTAGATCGCAATTTTTGCCAGTCCTGATGTGTGTGTCCAGTTTGGTGAGTTTTGAAGCATGTTAAGGGGGTCAAATTACAGCTCAAAGAGGCAAAAGTGACTGTTTTTAGTAAACTTTTGTTTTGAAGGGGGAATTGCCAACTCCCTGTTGATTTTTGCTGAAGGATGTCAATATATGAAATCTAGGTCTACATAGAGGTTTTTGTTTCATGTCTCTATGACATTACTACCGGAAGTTACAAGCAGTTTTGTCTGTGTTTTTTCCTAGGGGGCGCAATTTTGAGTTTTGGGGTTTGGTTTTTTGATTAGATGGCAATTTTCGCCAGTCCTGATGTGTGTGTAAAATATGGTGAGTTTTGAAGCATGTTAAAGGGGTCAAATTACAGCTCAAAGAGGTGGCGGAATAATAATAATAATAAAACGCACAAAATACAATAGGGTACTCTGTCCCAAAGGGACATTGCGGTCCCTAACAATAAAACGCACAAAATAAAATAGGGTCCTCTGTCCCAAAGGGACATTGCGGTCCCTAACAAGAATGACTGCACACAGTAAACATGTCGTCAATAAGAGTTGCACTCACAAGGAATGATGAAAGAATATTAGTCGGTGGTATTTTGGATGTGAGTGATCGTCTTCCTGTATTTGATGTATTTGTACAAACGTAAGAAATAGATCAATAGAAGCCTTGAACGCTTTGAGAGAAGACTTCAAGGAACAAAAATGGGATGAAGTGTACAAAGATGATGTGAATAAGGCATACAACTATTAATTTACTGTATAACAGAACTGTAAAAAAAATTCTAAATTGGAAGCAATGGCAGAAAAACGTCAAAGAACAAACCTTGGATGACAAATGGGATAAATATAAATTAAATTAACCACATTTACTTATTTTTGTTTGTACCCTTTTTGACTGTGGCAAACACAAAACATGCAATAGATTCCCCCAGAAACACAAAACATATGCAATATTTTCCCCAAAAAAACAAAACATATGCAATATTTCCCCCCAAAAAATGTACTATTTGATGTGAAGTAATTGAAGCCTTTAATATTTTAATAATCCATAACAACATTGATTTTGTTTCATTATTATTTTTTGAGCAATGAGTTTTAAAAAAATCCCACTCAAGTCCTTGGGGATCCAAGAATGTATGAAGTGTTAAAAATAAGTCTACATTTTTATTTAAATTTTTTTTAAACTTTTAACGTTTAATTTACCAGACCAACTTCAGATCCATCCATCCATTTTAGGTCATTATTTTTGTTATGTTTTTCTATTGATGTTGTGTTTTTGCCCATTTTGTCTGTGGCAAACACACAAAATATGCAATATATTCCCCAAAAAACACAAAATATGCAATATTTTCCCCAAAAAAGTTGAATATTTGTTTTAAAGTAATTGAAGCCTTTAATATGTGACCAACATTGATTTTGATTCATTATTATTTTTTGAGCAATGAGTTTAACAAAAAAATCCCACTGAAGTCCTTGGGGATCCAAGAATGTATTAAGTGTTACAAATAAGTCTTACATTTTTATTTTATTTTTTTAACTATTCATTTTCCAGATCAACTTCAGATCCATCCATCCATTTTTGGTCATTATTATTATTTTTTTTAATGTTTTTCTTTTTTATTGTGTGTTTTTTGCCCTTTTTGTCTATGGCAACCACACAAAACACGCAATATTTTCCCCCAAAAAAATATTTCAAAGTGGAATATTTGATGTGAAGTAATTGGAGTGTTGAATAAATCAATAATTCAGAACATTGAGAAAACATTGTTTAAACAAATAGCACTGAACATCTTGGGGATCCAATAATATATTAAAAGTGTAAAAAAATAAGTCACTTTGGTTTTTTTACTTTATTTTTCTTATTATCCGTTGATATTAAAATATATTTTTTTGTTTGTACCCTTTTTGTATATGTGGCAAACACAAAACATGCAATATTTTCACCAAAAAAACTAAATATGCAATATTTTCCCCATAAAACAAAATATATGCAATAGTTTCCCCCAAAAAAATAATGCAATATTTCCCCCCAAAAAAACACAAAATATGCAATATTTTCCCCAAAAAACACAAAATATGCAATATTTTCCCCAAAAAACACAAAATATGCAATATTACTTAATTAACTATTAATTTTCCAGATCAACTTCAGATTCATCCATCCATTTTTGGTCATTATTTTTTTGTTTTATGTTTTTCTTTTGATTGTGTGTTTTGCCCTTTTTGTCTATGGCAAACACACAAAACACGCAATATTTTCCCCCCAAAAAATATTTCAAAGTGGAATATTTGATGTGAAGTAATTGGAGTGTTGAATAAATCAATAATTCAGAACATTGAGAAAACATTGTTTAAACAAATAGCACTGAACATCTTGGGGATCCAATAATATATTAAAAGTGTAAAAAAATAAGTCACTTTGGTTTTTTTACTTTATTTTTCTTATTATCCGTTGATATTAAAATATATTTTTTTGTTTGTACCCTTTTTGTATATGTGGCAAACACAAAACATGCAATATTTTCACCAAAAAAACTAAATATGCAATATTTTCCCCATAAAACAAAATATATGCAATAGTTTCCCCCAAAAAAATAATGCAATATTTTCCCCCAAAAAAACACAAAATATGCAATATTTTCCCCAAAAAACACAAAATATGCAATATTTTCCCCAAAAAACACAAAATATGCAATATTACTTAATTAACTATTAATTTTCCAGATCAACTTCAGATTCATCCATCCATTTTTGGTCATTATTTTTTTGTTTTATGTTTTTCTTTTGATTGTGTGTTTTGCCCTTTTTGTCTATGGCAAACACACAAAACACGCAATATTTTCCCCCAAAAAAATATTTCAAAGTGGAATATTTGATGTGAAGTAATTGGAGTGTTGAATACAACAATAATTCAGAACATTGATTTTGATTCATTATTATTTTTTAAGTAAAGAGTTTTAACAAATAGCACTGAACATCTTGGGGATCCAATAATGTATTAAAAATGAGTCACTTATTTTTTTTACTTTATTTTTTCTTATTATCCGTCAATTTATTTTATTTTATTTTTTTTGTTTGTACCCTTTTTGTCTGTGGCAAACACAAAACATGCATTATTTTCCCCCAGAAACACAAAATATGCAATATTTTCCCCCAAAAACAAAATATGCAATATTTTCCCCATAAAACACAATATATGCAATATTTCCCCCAAAAAACTAAATATGCAATATATTCCCCCCAAAAAAACACAAAATATGCCATATTTTTCTAAAGAAAAACACAAAATATGCAATATTTTCCCCAAAAAACAAAATATGCAATATTTTCCCCAAAATATAATATTTATTTGATGTGAAGTAATTGAAGCCTTTAATAGTTTAATAATCCATAGCAACATTGATTTTGTTTCATTATTATTTTTTGAGCAATGAGTTAAAAAAAAAATCCCAATGAAATCCTTGGGGATCCAAGAATGTATTAAGTGTTAAAAATAAAAAAAATAATATAAAAATGTAAGATTTAACTATTAATTTCCCAGATCAACTTCAGATCCATCCATCCATTTTTGGTCTTTTTTTTTTTTTATGTTTTTCTTTTGATTGTGTGTTTTTTGCCCTTTTTGTCTATGGCAAACACACAAAACACGCAAAATTTACCCCCCAAAAAAGATTTCAAAATGGAATATTTGATGTGAAGTAATTGGAGTGTCGAATAAATCAATAATTCAGAACATTAATTTGGATTCAATAGTATTTTTTAAGTAAAGAGTTTTAACAAATAGCACTGAACATCTTGGGGATCCAATAATGTATTAAAAGTGTTGAAAAATAAGTCACTTTTTTTTTTTACTTTATTTTTCTTATTCGTCGATTTAAAAAAAAAAAGTTTTGTGCCGTTTTTGTCTGTGGCAAACACACAAAACATGCAATATTTTCCCCAAAAAACACAAAATATGCAATATTTCCCCCCCCCCCCCTCCAAAGAATTTGCAATATTTTCCACATAAAACACTACACAATATTTTCCCCATAAAACACAAAACTGCAATATTTTCCCCAAAACATTTGAATATTTGATGTGGAGTAATTAAAGCCTTTAATATTTTAATAATCCATAACAACATTAATTTTGTTTCATTATTATTTTTTGAGCAATGAGTTAAAACAAATCCAACTGAAATCCTTGGGGATCCAATGTATTAAGTGTTAAAAATAAAAAATAAATAATATAACAATGTAAGACTTAACTATTAATTTTCCAGATCAACTTCAGAACCATCCATCCATTTTTGGTCATTATTTTGTTGTTTTATGTTTTTCTTTTGATTGTGTGTTTTTGCCCTTTTTGTCCATGGCAAACACACAAAACACGCAATATTTTCCCCAAAAAGAATTTCAAAGTGGAATATTTGATGTGAAGTAATTGGAGTGTTGAATACATCAATAATTCAGAACATTGATTTTGAAATTAAAAGTATTAAAAGTGTTAAAAAATAAGTCACTTTTTTTTTAACTTTATTTTTCTTATTATCAGTCGATTTATTTTTTTTGTTTGTTTGTTTGTACCCTTTTTGTCTGTGGCAAACACACAACATGCAACATTTTCCCCAAGAAACACAAAACATGCAATATGTTCCCCAAAAAAACAAAATATGCAATATTTTCCCCATAAAACACAATATATGCAATATTTCCCCCAAAAAACGAAATATGCAATATATTCCCCCAAAGAACACAATATATGCAATATTTTCCCCCCAAAAATAAATATGCAATATATTCCCCCAAAAAACACAAAATATGCAATATTTTCCCCAAAAAACACAAAATATACAATATTAATTAATTAACTATTAATTTTCCAGATCCACTTCAGATCCATCCATTTTCGGTCTTTTATTTTATTTAATTTTTTTAATGTTTTTCTTTGATTGTGTGTTTTTTACCCTTTTTGTCTGTGGCAAACACACAAAACACACAATATTTCCCCCCCAAAAAAATATTTCAAAGTGGAATATTTGATGTGAAGTAATTGGAGTGTTGAATACATCAATAATTCAGAACATTGATTTTGATTAATTATTATTTTTTAAGTAAATAGTTTTAATAAAGAGCACTGAAAATCTTGGGGATCCTATAATGTATTAAAAGTGTTCAAAAATAAGTAACTTTTTTTTTTACTTTATTTTTGTTATTATCCATCGATTTATTTTGTTTTGTTTGTTTGTTTGTACTCTTTTTGTCTGTGGCAAACACACAACATGCAACATTTTCCCCCAGAAACACAAAACATGCAATATTCTCCCCAAAAAACACAAAATATGCAATATTTCCCCCATAAAACACAATATATGCAATATCTCCCCCAAAAAACTACATATGCAATATATTCCCCCAAAAAAACACAAAATATGCAATATTTCCCCCAAAAAACACAAAATATGCAATATTTTCCCCAAAAAACACAAAATATGGAATATTTTCCCCAAAAAACACAAAATATGCAATATTTTTCCCATAAAACACAAAAACTGCAATATTTTCCCCAAAAAACAAAATATGCAATATTTTCCCCAAAAAACAAAATATGCAATATTTTCCCCAAAAAACAAAATATGCAATATTTCCCCATAAAACACAAAATATGCAATATTTTCCCCATAAAACACAAAAATGCAATATCCCCCCCCCCCCTTTTTTTTTAAATATTTTCCCCAAAAAACTAAATATGCAATATTTTCCCCCAAAAATTAGAATATTTGATGTAAAGTAATTGAAGCCTTTAATAGGTGACCAACATTGATTTTGATTCCTTGTTATTGTTTGAGCAATGAATTAAAAAAATAATCCCACTAAAGTCCTTGGGGATCCAAGAATGTATTAAGTGTTACAAATAAGTCTTACATTTTTATTTTATTCTTTTAACTATTAATTTTCCAGATCAACTTCAGATCCATCCATCCATTTTTGGTCATTATCAGTATTTTTTTTTTTTTATGTTTTTCTTTTGATTGTGTGTTTTTTGCCCTTTTTGTCTGTGGCAACCACACAAAACACGCAATATTTCCCCCCCAAAAAATATTTCAAAGTGGAATATTTGATGTGAAAAATAATTGGAGTGTTGAATACATCAATAATTCCGAACATTGATTCATTATTATTTTTTTGAGTAATGACAGTTTTAAAGAAAGAAAAAAAAGCTTTGTGTTATTAGAGTCAACATTGCAACTTTTCCCCTGTTTGCTCTTTCATTCCACAAGAAGGTAAACACCACAGCTGGCACTTCAGCCATGTATTAACTTCAATAATTGGCTTGTGATGGAGGTGCGCCTTTCAGCCGGGGTCCAGGAGGAGCGTCGGGGGGCCAGTCCAGGAACGCTCCACACATGACAGACAATTACGCCGCGGGACGTCAGGCGTGGCGAGGGGGGGGGGTCGCCATTGTTGCCCTCTGTGACGGACATCTCTTTAGAGTTCAGGGTTTGCGGCGAGGCGTCGGACAGAAACTCAATACGGGAGAAAATAACGAAGACAGGCAAGAAACTGCGGATAAAGCGCCTTTTTCAAAAAGTGGTTTCTGCGATGATTTATTCATGCCCGCGTCTTTTTAACTGCTGTTTACATGCGCGGCACATTCGTTCGCATTTAGCGAGTCTTTGGTGACATTTCAAAGTGCATGATGAAATCTTGAGTGACAGCAGAAGCTTCGATTCAAAGGACTTGGAAAAGCGCCGCTGTTTTTTTTTTTTTTTGCGTGCATCCTTTTTGTCCATCTTTGTCCCATTTCCCCGCCGGCTCTTCCATAAAGAGCAGAGAGAGAATTTGCAAAAAAATAAAACATGCAAGGCGGGGGGGGGGGGGGGGGAAGGCGAGGGATCGTCCCCCGGGCCCCAATTAAAACTTCCTCTGGCGAATCCGCGGCTTTTCCTCAACGCGGGCGTCGATAAACAGCAGAAGAAGCAAGTTGTGGTGAGCGACGAGGCGAGGAGAAGTGGACAAGTCGGGCCGGAAGAGCGAGGAAGCTGTTAGTCACGCATTAGTCGGGAATTATGGAAGCATTTTTGAATGTTAAAAACGCCATTTCTGATTTGCATGGACCCTGGGGAGGGAGGGGACAAGAACCACTGGAGAAAAGTGGAAATACGCAAACCCCAAAACCAGTGAAGTCGGCACTTTGTGTAAATGGTGAAAAAAACCAACCTGTTCAACTTATATTCAATTAAATAGACTGCAAAGACAAGATATTTAACCTTCGAACTGGAAATCTTTGTTGTTGTTTTTTTGCAAATATTAGCTCATTTTCAAAAAAAGCTGCCACAAGTAGCAAAAAAGACTGAGAATGTTGAAGAATGCTCATCAGACGCTTAATTGGAACATCCCGCTGTCATGATCCGGTTGTTTTGTTCTGTTTGTTTTAGACTCCATAGTTCCTGTTTTTGTGCACCCTTGTTTGTTTTAGTTACCATGACGACGTATGATTTTCACCTTATAGCATACTTGCCAACCCTCCCGGATTTTCCGGGAGACTCCCGAAATTCAGCGCCTCTCCCGAAAACCTCCCGGGACAAATTTTCTCCCGAAAATCTCCCGAAATTCAGGCGGAGCTGGAGGCCACGCCCCCTCCAGCTCCATGCGGACCTCTTTCCCACAATATAAAGAACGTCTACAGTAAAGCAGTCCGTCTGCCGTAAACAGCAATGTTGTGACACTCTTAAAGAGGACAATACTGCCATCTAGTGCATTTGATGAAAGCACTTTTGTGCATGCCACACAGCAATGCATAATCAGAGAGGGTGTTCAGCATGGTTAGAAAGATAGTGACAGAGAATAGAACAAGGATGGACAATTCAACCCTTAACTCAACAATGAGTAGATGAGTGTTATGTGTATATATGTGTAAATAAATAAACACTGAAATTCAAGTATTTCTTTTATATATATATATATATATATATATATATATATATATATATATATATATATATATATAGCTAGAATTCACTGAAAGTCAATTATTTATTTTATATATATATATATATATATATATATATATATATATATATATATATATATATATCCATCCATCCATCCATTTTCTACCGCGTATTCCCTTCGGGGTCGCGGGGATATATATATATATATATATATATATATATATATATACATATATATATATATATATAAAATACTTGACTTGGTGAATTCTAGCTGTAAATATACTCCTCCCCTCTTAACCACGCCCCTGCCCCAACCACGCCCCCCGCACCCACCCCCCAAAATTGGAGGTCTCAAGGTTGGCAAGTATACCTTATAGCTCGGTTGGTAGAGTGGCCGTGCCAGCAACTTGAGGGTTACAGGTTCGATCCCTGATTCCGCCATCCTAGTCACTGCCGTTGTGTCCTTGGGCAAGACACTTTACCCACCTGCTCCCAGTGCCCACCCACACTGGTTTAAATGTAACTTAGATATTGGGTTTCACTATGTAAAAGCGCTTTGAGTCACTCGAGAAAAGCGCTATATAAATATAATTAAATTCAACCTGCCTCTGGTGTTCGGACCGCGCACCTGTTTCCAATCTAGAGACATTATTTAAGCCAGTCAGTCGTCCTGGCGTCATGGTTTGTTTCTTGCTATGCCATAGTTTGTGATATGGCATAGCAGGATACTCCCAGAGATGAGTGCCATGTACACAACATCTTTAAGGACAGATACCACCCAGCACATGGCCTCTTCAAACTGTTACCCCCTCTGGAAGGAGGTATAGATGGATTCGCGCCAGGACCACCAGAATGTCTCACAGTCTGTATCCCCAGGCTGTGAGACTGCGAAATGAACAGCCTGCCCCTTTGCTGCCATCTTATTACCTCACTCTTCACCACCTCAATAGTTGTGCTCTGGACATTGCATTGCTGGAACATCAACGTTACACCCATCAGACATCTGACTGTTCCCACCCCCGCAATCTTCTTGACAATGCTAAACTGTAAACTATGGTCAACCTGCACTTCAATGCAGTCTCTATGCCGCTGGACAACGCTCAAAATAAATCTCGTTTACATGTATGACTTAAGTGTTATTATGACAATGACAATAAAGGAATTGATTGATTGATTGATTGATTGATTGATTGATTGATTTCTGCTCAGTTCGCTTCATGCCGTGTCCCTGTAAGTTTTGTTTGTCTCATGCCTGGACTCTACGTAAGTCGTGTTTATGTCATGCCACAGTTTTATAAGTTCTCTATGTCCATAGTCTATGCTAAGTATTTACTTTCTGTTTTCCGTTTTTGTACCTTTTTGAGTGAAGATTATTAAATATGTTCCTACCTGCAAGCCTTGTCCGGAGTAGTCCGTTTGCATCCCGGGAGAACAAACGTCGCAGTGAGCTGCGAAAACCCCGTCGTGACACCCGCGGGTGAACAGCCTGATTGGGAACAGGTGGGTGCCATGATTGGGTATAAAAGCAGCTTCCGTGAAATGCTCAAGTCATTCACAAACAAGGATGGGGGCGAGGGTCACCACTTTGTCAACAAATGCCTGAGCAAATCGTTTAAGAACAACATTTCTCAACCAGCTTGTGGAGGGGGGCGTGGCCTGCGAGCCTGCCGCGGAACGGGGTGTGCCAGGACCGGCCTCGAAGACAGCGACAGGTGCGTAGATGGCACAGGTGGGCCTTGTTATCTAATCACCCGTCGCCTTTATTAGCAGCAGCCGTGATGAGACGAGTTAGTCGGGGTTGGAGATGCTGCTGAGCGGACGCAGCAGACAAAGACACTTTGCTGAAAAGCAAAAGCCTCTGCACCTGTTATGAAAATAAAACAGTGTTATACCCTTGGCACTCAGCATCAAGGGTTGGAATTGGGGGTTAAATCACCAAAAATGATTCCCGGGTGCAGCCACCACTGCTGCTCACTGCTCCCCTCCCCTCCCAGGGTGTGATTAAGGGTGATGGGTCAAATGCAGAGAATAATTTCGCCACACCTAGTGTGTGTGTGACAATCATTGGTACTTTAACTTGAACTTAAATTCCTGGCTCTCCTGGCAATGTGTGGTGGTCCGAAGAACCCACTAGAGGGCAACTTCTACACAGCTATTGCAAGGAATTTAGGGATTTCACCATCTACGGTCTGTAATATCATGAAAAGGTTCAGAGAATCTGGAAAAATCACTGCACTTAACATTGAATGCCCGTGACCTTTGATTCCTCATGCGGTACTGCATCAAAAAGCGACATCGGTGTGTAAAGGATATCACCGCATGAGCTCAGGAACATTTCAGAAAACCACTGTCGGCAACTACAGTTGGTCGCTACACCTGTAAGTGCAAGTTAAAACTCTACTATGCAAAGCCGAAGCCATTTATCAACAACACCCAGAAACGCCGCCGGCTTGGCTGGGCCCGAGCTCATCTAAGATGGACTGATGCAAAGTGTAAAAGTGCTCTGTGGTCTGACGAGTCCACATTTCAAATTGTTTTTGGAAACTGTGGACGTTGTATCCCCCGGAACAAAGAGGAAAAGAACCATCCGGATTGTTCTAGGCGCAAAGTTGAAAAGCCAGCATGTGTGATGGTATGGGGGTGTATTAGTGCCCAAGACATGGGTAACTTACACATCTGTGAAGGCATCATTAATGCTGAAAGGTACATAGAGGTTTTGGAGCAACATATGTTGCCATCCAAGCAACGTTATCATGGACGCCCCTGCTTATTTCAGCAAGACAATGCCAAACCACGTGTTACAACAGTGTGGCTTCATAGTAAAAGAGTGCGGGTACTAGACTGGCCTGCCTGTAGTCCAGACCTGTCTCCCATTGAAAATGTGTGGCGCAATATGAAGCCTAAAATACCACAACAGAGACCCCCGGACTGTTGAACAACTTAAGCTGTACATCAAGCAAGAATGGGAAAGAATTCCACCTGAAAAGCTTAAAAAAATGTGTCTCCTCAGTTCCCAAACGTTTACTGAGTGTTGTTAAAAGGAAAGGCCATGTAACACAGTGGTAAAAATGCCCCTGTGACAACTTTTTTTGCAAGGTGTTGCTGCACAATCATGCAAAAACTGTAAAAACTTGGCATCTGAAATTCACAGTAAAATCCTCGCTAGTAGCACGTTTCCATTCGGGAGACGTTGATTTTAATGGTTAAAAAAATTAAATTAAATAAAAATAAAAGTAGCAGCTCAGTCGCAGCAAAAATAACAGTTTTGTTTTTTTTCCAATTCAGAGTAATGCACTGTAAAAAAAAAAAAAAAAAAAAGGCTGCTGAGTTAGTAGAATTTTAAAGCGCCACTTAAGTACTTTCAGTTTCGGTTGATTTTGGCGATGTTTTGCCAGAAGAAGACCACATTTCCCATGATGCCTAGCGCAGATAGTAATACAAATATTAAGTCTCTAGTGGCTATGCTGATGTTAAATAGCAGACACCAACAATAAATGATCTTGGATTGTGCTACAAACATGACGCTACTATCAAAAATGTATTGGGAGGATGCAGGTCCCGAGCAAAGAAAGACCAAAGAGAGTTTTTTGAAGGAAGCAGAGTGGAACTATCAAGCTGGTGGTTATTAAAAACAAACACGCTAATTTCCGATAGCTAACTTTAGCATTAGCATTTTGATTTGAGCATCAAAAGTCACTTACTAGTCCAGCAGGAACAGAGCCAAGACAGCATGGGTCTGAAACTCCTCGTCTTTGAGCTCACGCCAGCCAGTGGCAGCCGGGACAATGTTGATCCTGACTGTACTTTCATCTGATTTTTTTCTTTTTTTTCCTCCTCAGACAAAACTTTTCGTTTCTTTGGTTGTTTTGCAGCTTCTGCCATGATAGCAGTAATTGCACGTTGGTGTTCTTCTTTTTGTTGAAAAGTTACTCAGTGCTGCTTTAATGTAAAAACAACAGTGATATAGTTTTTCAGTTTACATTAATTTGGTGTAAAAAAACATCTAAATGTAATGGTAAAATTATTGTTTTTGTATTTGGCTATGTAGGCTAATATAGCTAATTAGCCACTAACATCATGTCTTCATTATAACACTTATGTAAGACTTTTAAAGTCATTTTGATAGTAGGCTAATTTACATTTACATCATGTGTTGTCCTCATTATAACACTTATATAAGACTTTTAAAGTCATTTTGATTGTAGGCTAATATGGACACATCATGTGTTGTCTTCATTATAACACTTATATAAGACTTTTAAACTCATTTTGATAGTAGGCTAATATAGCTAATAGAGACACTTACGTCAGGTGTTGTTTTCATTAAAACACTTATATAAGACTTTTAAAGTCATTTTGATAGTAGGCTAATATAGCTAATATAGACACTTACATCATGTGTTCCCTTTATTATAACACTTATATAAGACTTTTAAAGTCATTTTGATAGTAGGCTAATATAGCTAATATCGACACTTACATCATGTGTTGTCTTTATTAGAACACTTATATAAGACTTTTAAAGCCATTTTGATAGTAGGCTAATATAGTTAATATAGACACTTACATCATGTGTTGTCTTCATTATAACACTTATATAAGACTTTTAAAGTCATTTTGATAGTAGGCTGATATAGCTAATTAGCCACTTCCATCATGTGTTGTCTTCATTATAACACTTATCTAATACTTTTAAAGTAATTTTGATAGTAGTCTAATATAGCTAATATCGACACTTACGTCATGTGTTGTCTTCATTATAACACTTATATAAGACTTTTAAAGTCATTTTGATAGTAGGCCAATATAGCTAATAAAGACACTTACATCATGTGTTGTCTTCACTATAACACTTATATAAGACTTTTAAAGTAATTTTGATAGTAGGCTAATATAGCTAATTAGCCACTAACATCATGTGTTGTCTTCATTATAACACTTATATAAGACTTTTAAAGTCATTTTGATAGTAGGCTACACCTGTATTATATAACACTTATATAAGACTTTTAACGTTATTTTGATAGTAGGCTAATATAGCTAATTAGCCACTTCTATCATGTGTTGTCTTCACTATAACACTTATGTAAGACTTTTAAAGTAATTTTGATAGTAGGCTAATATAGCTAATATGGACACTTACGTCATGTGTTGTCTTCATTAAAACATTTAAGAATTTTAAAGTCATTTTGATAGTAGGCTAATATAGCTAAATAGAGACACTTACATCATGTGTTTCCTTCATTATAACACTTATATAAGACTTTTAACGTCATTTTGATAGTAGGCTAATATAGCTAATTAGCCACTAACATCATGTGTTGTCTTCACTATAACACTTATGTAAGACTGTTATAGTAATTTTGATAGTAGGCTAATATAACTAATATAGACACTTACGTCATGTGTTGTCTTCATTAAAACATTTAAGAATTTTAAAGTCATTTTGATAGTAGGCTAATATAGCTAAATAGAGACACTTACATCATGTGTTTCCTTCATTATAACACTTATATAAGACTTTTAATGTAATTTTGATAGTAGGCTAATATAGCTAATTAGCCACTAGCATCATGTGTTGTCTTCATTATAACACTTATATAAAACTATATAAGACTTTTAAAGTCATTTTGATAGTAGGCTAATATAGCTAAATAGAGACACTTACGTCATGTGTTGTCTTCATTATAACACTTTTTTAAGACTTTTAACGTAATTTTGATAGTAGGCTAACATAGCTAATTAGCCACTTCCATCATGTGTTGTCTTCACTATAACACTTATGTAAGACTGTTAAAGTAATTTTGATAGTAGGCTAATATAGCTAATAGAGACACTTACGTCATGTGTTGTCTTCATTATAACACTTATATAAGACTTTTAAAGTCATTTTGATAGTAGGCTAATATAGCTAAATAGCCACTTACTTCTTGTGTTGTCATTATAACACTTATATAAGACTTTTAAAGTAATTTTGATAGTAGGCTAATATAGCTAATAGAGACACTTACGTCATGTGTTGTCTTCATTATAACACTTATATAAGACTTTTACAGTCATTTTGATAGTAGGCTAATATAGCTAATATAGACACTTGCATCATGTGTTGCCTTCATTATAACACTTATATAATACTTTTATAGTTATTTTGATAGTAGGTTAATATAGCGAATATCAACACTTACATCATGTGTTGTCTTCATTATAACACTTATATAAGACTTTTAAAGTCATTTTGATAGTAGGTAAATATAGCTAATTAGCCAACCCCCGATCTAGTGGTACGCCAAAGAATCAAATATCCCAACACAGTGTTACTGTTCAAACTGTGGACAGAAATATTAAATGTACTTAAATTAAAAAAAAACTTTGTCTTGTTTTTAATGACTATTTAGGCCTACTGCGCTACTGTTTATGGATGTTAGTCATTACGGTGGTACTTGGAGAGCCAAGTGTTGTCTGACTTGGTGGATAAAAGTTTTAGCACCACTGATGAGGACCGTGGAAGGTTCCACTGCATCGTTGTGGGTAGCATCGTTATGATGGGGCCATATGGGGGGAGGACGTCAGCTTACACATCCACACTTTGTCATATTTCAGGATATTTATACTCGCAGCTCAAGCCGGGAAAGAAGTTTTAGCGGAGTGATGCCGATGCCGGCAGTGCACTTCAAGTACAGTTCAGCCCCAAACTCCCCGCATGATGAGAGGCAGGAAGAAAGCCGCGTGATGATTGGCTGCCAGAGTCCTGGCTTCCCCTTCGCCGTCTCAACAAGCCGCTTGTTGCTCCCAGGACCACAGAGTTCCCACCTGGACCGGACCACCACATTCCTATTACGGCGCACAAAGCCCCAAAGCGGCAACAGATCACGCGAGGTTTAACAGCGGGTGGCGCTAAAGAAGTGAGGATGTAGCGGAACTGACTCGTGAGGCGTTCAAAACATTCTCCGATGATTGAACGTCTGAGGTTTTTTTACTCGAATAAATGACAAAAAATTTATTTTTCATGTTGAAGCCCCGCCTTAGAACCGATAACAAGACTGGCAGTGAATGAAGGAAAAACAAACTAGGGGTGGGCTGATACAATCAATCAATGTTCATTTATATAGCCCTAAATCACAAGTGTCTCAAAGGGCTGCACAAGCCACAACGACATGCTCGGTTCAGAGTCCACATAAGGGGAAGGAAAAACTCACAACCCAGTGGGATGTCAATGTAAATGACTATGAGAAACCTTGGAGAGGACCGCAGATGTGGGTGCAATGGACATCGAGTGGGTCTAGCATAATATTGTGAGAGTCCACTCCATAGTGGATCTAACATAATAGTGAGGGTCCAGTCCATAGTGGATCTAACATAATAGTGTGAGAGTCCAGTCCATAGTGGATCTAACATAATCGTGTGAGAGTCCAGTCCATAGTGGATCTAATATAATAGTGTGAGAGTCCAGTCCATAGTGGATTTAACATAATAGTGAGAGTCCAGTCCATAGTAGATCTAACATAATAGTGTGAGAGTCCAGTCCATAGTGGATTTAACATAATAGTGTGAGAGTCCAGTCCATAGTGGATTTAACATAATAGTGTGAGAGTCCAGTCCATAGTGGATCTAACATAATAGTGAGAGTCCAGTCCATAGTGGATCTAGCATAATAGTGTCAGAGTCCAGTCCATAGTGGATCTAACATAATAATGTGAGTCCAGTCCATAGTGGATCTAACATAATAGTGTGAGAGTCCAGTCCATAGTGGATCTAACATAATAATGTGAGTCCAGTCCATAGTGGATCTAACATAATAGTGTGAGAGTCCAGTCCATAGTGGCTCTAACATAATAGTGTGAGAGTCCAGTCCATAGTGGATCTAACATAATAGTGTGAGAGTCCAGTCCATAGTGGATCTAACATAATAGTGTGAGAGTCCAGTCCATAGTGGATCTAACATAATAGTGTGAGAGTCCAGTCCATAGTGGATCTAGCATAATAGTGTGAGAGTCCAGTCCATAGTGGATCTGACATAATAGTGAGAGTCCAGTCCATAGTGGATCTAACATAATAGTGTGAGAGTCCAATCCATTGTGGATCTAACATAATAGTGAGAGTCCAGTCCATAGTGGATCTAACATAATAGTGTGAGAGTCCAGTCCATAGTGGATCTAACATAATAGTGTGAGAGTCCAATCCATTGTGGATCTAACATAATAGTGAGAGTCCAGTCCATAGTGGATCTAACATAATAGTGTGAGAGTCCAGTCCATAGTGGATCTAACATAATAATGTGAGTCCAGTCCATAGTGGATCTAACATAATAATGTGAGTTCAGTCCATAGATGACCCCGCATTGCCAGATGACAAACCCCCAAATGTGAAATCCACACAGGGTCATTACACATTACTCCCTTTCCTACTGTTTATATATATATATATATATATAGATATATAGATATGTATATATATATATGTATATATATATATATATATATATATATATATATGGGTTGTACTTGTATAGCGCTTTTCTACCTTCAAGGTACTCAAAGCGCTTTGACACTACTTCCACATTTACCCATTCACACACTGATGGAGGGAGCTGCCATGCAAGGCGCTACATATATATATATATATATATATATATATATATATATATATATATATATATATATATATATATGTATGTGTGGGGAAAAAAATCACAAGACTATTTCATCTCTACAGGCCTGTTTCATGAGGGGGGTTCCCTCAATCATCAGGAGATTTTAATGGGAGCATTCACATACCATGGTTTATATAGGGCACAGAGTGGGTGGGTACAGGCTGGCGTAGGGGCGTGGTGATTGGCTCATGTGTTATCTAGGAGGTGTTTCCGTCTGTGGCTGCATGCTGTTACAATTTCGCTGCGCTTGTTGAGGGATGACAGGTCTGGACGGTAAATAATAAACAGTTTCTCTTTCAAGCATAGGTTGCATCTTTTATTACCACTATTGTAAGGTGTGCTGGATGCAAGAATTTGCCATGTTATTGAATATTCAACATTATTGTCTTTGAGGTCCCAAATGTGTTTGCTGAGTTCTGTGGTATTCCGCAGGTTTTGGTTCCTGAAAGAAGCCTTGTGATTGTTCCATCTGGTTTTGAATTCTCCCTCGGTTAATCCTACATATGTGTCGGATGTGTTAATGTCCTTGCGTATTACCTTAGATTGGTAGACAACTGATGTTTGTAAGCACCCCCCATACCTCAGCAAACACATTTGGGACCTCAAAGACAATAATGTTGAATATTCAATAACATGGCAAATTCTTGCATCCAGCACACCTTACAATAGTGGTAATAAAAGATGCAACCTATGCTTGAAAGAGAAACTGTTTATTATTTACCGTCCACACCTGTCATCCCTCAACAAGCGCAGCGAAATTGTAACAGCATGCCGCCACAGACGGAAACACCTCTTAGGTAACACATGAGCCAATCACCACGCCCCTACGCCAGCCTGTACCCACCCACTCTGTGCCCTATATAAACCATGGTATGTGAATGCTCCCATTAAAATCTCCTGATGATTGAGGGTACCCCCCCTCATGAAACAGGCCTGTAGAGATGAAATAGTCTTGTGATTTTTTTTTCCCACACATACATATATTGCGCTCTACTACGGTATCGAGCACTATTTTTTGGATAACCTTATTAAGACATATATATATATATATATATATATATATATATATACAAACACACACACATGCATTTATGATGGTGGACGTTGGCGGACCGGATCTGGCCCGTGGCCTGTCATTTGGGGACCCCTGATCTAAACCGTTCCACTTTCACTCCAGCTACTGTAGCTCCTTAGAAATAGTCAAACACTCCATCAGCTAGAGCGTGACATATTAACGGCGGCCATCTTCTGCTATGTCACTCTCTGGCTGATAAGAGTGGCCATAGCTCTCCATAAATGAAATCAGCTTCCGCATCAGGCGGTGACCGCTACACGGGCCCCCGCGGTGAAATATAGCGGCAGGCCGGCTCGGCGACTGCCGGGGTAATAAATGTGCGTGCGTGTTTGCGGGAAGGCGACGGCCGGGATCTGATCGCCCTGCAAGAAACCCCAACTCATGTTTGAGGAGATGGTCTCTGATGGGGCCGCTCGGTTTATTCTTCAAAAAACACAATCACAGTTGTCATGGCGACCCTGTATCACAAAGGGTATTGGAGGACACGGCGCTTCTGGATCCTGTCACTTAGCATTCATCATGCAGCCGGGGCCTGACTTATGACGGGACCATGTCTTCGGGTAAAGACACGGTCCGAGCCCACTGTGGGGGGAGTCCATGATGCACAACTGGTACCAGGAGCTCATGTCCAAACATGTCAGACCGAGGCAACCTTCGTGGGCCGACGAGCAGCCTGGAGAGGGATTCTGATTAGGTCTTGGCAGAGTCCTTCTAAGACCTTTCCCTGCGTCTACAGAATGGAGACAGCTGAGGAGAACGCCTAAGGTGGTCCTTCTTCTGCCGGTACTTGGAACAGTCCACTAGCAACCAGCACAGTCCCACCACGGATCATCAGAGGTGGGTGGATGAGTGCGGGTGGAGTGGTGTGGTGGTGACCCTACCCCCTCACACACGCGCCCACACCCCGAGCTACATGTCACGTACCTACATGTCACATGTCTATATGTCGCGTGTCTACATGTAGGTACGTACCTACAGGTTATGTGATGTCTCCCGATTTCCACCCGGACAACATTATTGGGTGCGTGCCTTAAAGGCACTGCCTTTAGCGTCCGCTTTTCCTCCATACATACAGCGTGCCGGCCCAGTCACAAAATATATGCGGCTTTTACACTCACATGTCAACAGCCATACAGGTCACACACTGAGGGTGGCCGTGTAAACAAGTTTAACACTGTTACAAATATGTGCCACACTGCAAAACCCACACCAAACAAGAATGACAAACACATTTAGGGAGAACATGTGCACCGTAACACAACATAAACACAACAGAACAAATACCCAGAAGCCCTTGCAGCACTAACTCTTCCGGGATGCTACAATATACACCCTCCGCTACCACCAAATCCCCCCCCCCCCTTTTTGAGAACCGGTTCCCGTTATCGAGGCCACTATAGTAAAGAAAAATAGTTGGTTATTTATTCGAATCCCGTCCCACAGGAAATGCCCTGTGGAATGTCACAGGAAATGACGTAGCTCAGTCATTAGGCGGCAGATACAAAAAGCAGCAAAAATAATGGACAATATGCAATTATTGCTAGGTTTCGCTCTCATGTAAGGGGGGGGGGGGAGTACAACAAGCATGTTGAAATATGTTCGGGCCCTACATAACCTGAAGGTTAGAGAAAGGTGTCGTGTCTTCCACACGTGGAGAAGCAGCGACAGAGATGACGAAGCAAGCCTTCCAGTGATAGTGCTGGTGAGTAACTAACATTAACTGTTGCCGGTTAATTTCCATATTTGCTCACTTGTAGCCTTTAGGCTAAAATAAGGTTACCTCTTATGTCAACCAGGACTGCAGTAATGTTAGCTCGACTAACGTTACCTAAGCATAGTCAGTGGCTAATGGTAACGTTAACGTTAGCCTTTTTGTATGTGTCTGATAACGTTAACGTTATTTTGTAGCCTACACCACTCCAGAGTTTGCAGGTCAGTCATTAATAATATACTAAGATGATGAATATCTTATTTTCAATAAGGTTGAAAGTATCTCATAATTCTTCTTTGTAAGCTTTTGAACAACCTCTTAAAGTGGATCATATCAGTACAATGTTTAACTTCTTTACTTAATCCATTCCATCATTTAATTCCACATACTGATATGCTAAAGAGACAGACACCCTAGTCTTCACATTCAGCTAATTTCCCCCCTAATTCTATGCTGTGTCTGTCCCTTATTTTCCCTCCAGGACAAGGACGTGCAGTCATTCCTGGAGGAGGCCACACTGATGGACCCCAGAAGGTTTAGATACAGACTGGAGGAGGATGTCATCAAACCCATCTGTGTGTCCAAACTAGTTCCACGCCAAGTGAACATGTTTTTTCCACAATTAGCAAGGAGAGGGTCGTACTGGATCCTGAAAAAGCATACATGCAATTTTTTTGGAAGAAGAATTGTTGATTGATGACTGTGGCGTTCTTAGTGTCATAGTGTGTGTAGTTAGTATGTTCCAATAGCAGCAGAAGTGCACTTTTTGGAGAGCTCTATTAATTTCCGTTTTATGCCCAAGGGACTGATTTTATTTAACACTAAATTATTATTTATACACCTATAGTGATCACAGAGACAGGTTGTTTTTGTGTTACTGTATATATTTGTTTTTCTGAAAAATCCCACTTAATATACTTTGGGTAACAACAGTCAATATTGTTTTTTATTTGATTTTATTTTTTTAGGGGGGTAACAACAGTAAATATTTATTTATTTATTGTATTCTTATAAAATAAAAGTGAGCTTTTGTTAAACCAAATATTGTGTTTTTTTTCCATATACAACAACCTATCTGGACTCGATAAGAGAATCGATAAGGAATCGGTTCGATAAGAGGATTCGATAATAGGCTTGAACTCGATAATTTCTTCTCAAACATCATCCCTATAGGTACGTACCTACATACCACGGGTCGACATGTCGCGTGTCTACATGTAGGTACATACCTACATGTAGACACATACCTACATGTAGGTATGTGTCTACATGTCACGTGTCTACATGTCACATGTCTACATGTCACGTGTCTACATGTATGTACATACCTACATGTCAGTATGTACCTACATGTCACATGTCTACATGTCACGTGTCTACATGTATGTACATACCTACATGTCAGTATGTACCTACATGTCACATGTCTACATGTAGGTACATACCTACATGTAGGTACTGTACGTACCTACATGTGACGTGTCTACACGTCGCGTGTCTACATGGCACGTGTCTACATGTTATGTGTCTACATGTTACGTGTCTACGTCCACATCTGGCCCGCTGTCCTTGACACCACTGCTGTAGACGTTCACCCCCGCACCTGCAGTAAGCGAACTCGAGATGGCGCCATTGCACAAAAACTAATAACAATTATGGCCGTCAGCGAAGAAAAATCCATAAATTAGCCCATTTTAACATATTTTAATATATATATATATATATATATATATATATATATATATATATATATATATATATATATATAATATATATACAGTGTTTCCCACAGGACAGGCATCTATTTGTGGTGGTGTGGTCGAGGGGCGGGGGGTGGCGGTGGCGGCGGCAGCGGCGATGACCAAGAAGAACGCGGAGTTGGAATATAATTACAACACTTTATGTACATATTTATATACAGATTTGAACAATTAGTTATTCACTGAAATATATTTATTAATTGTGGTT
This sequence comes from Nerophis lumbriciformis, assembly GCF_033978685.3. Lineage (NCBI taxonomy): Eukaryota > Metazoa > Chordata > Actinopteri > Syngnathiformes > Syngnathidae > Nerophis > Nerophis lumbriciformis. The sequence goes on along the minus strand of NC_084568.2, from coordinate 31,470,682 downwards.
CTTACAAAAAATATATCTTATAAAATATAAAAGCTAAAATGTCTCTTAAAGCTCTGCCCCTTTAATTAGTGAATACTAAATAATTTAACTTTAGCCTACTACTACAACCATATTATTTACCAGCAACATGAAGTGAAACAGAGGCAGAGGTGTCCTGCCACAGTCAGTCAACCTCCTCCTCCTCCTCCTCCTGCTGCTGCTGAACAGGTCGCACCTGTGGTCCGGACTGTAGGCCTACCTCCTCTCCAAGTCGAGCCCTTTTCGGACGTTGAAAATATTTTTCTATACTCATCTGTGTGAAGGAGTGAACATCCAACATTAGAATGTATTACTAACGAGCAGAACCGCTCTATGTACAGTGCCGTCTAACCTTAAGCGGCAGCAGCTCAACACATGCAGGGTTCAACGTTAAGGTTTTTTTCTACTTGCCCGACTTCTCAAATCTACTTGCCCCAATATTTTTACTTGTCCTGCCTAGGTTTTTTTCTGGCTGTGTAGTGCTCATGGCTTATATCTTACTAAAATCCTTCCCGTTGACTATTTACAACACTACACAGTAATTATTATTATCTATAATTACATTTAAATGGCATTGCATACATGTAAAATTAAATGCTATTTCACATTATTTGACCAGTAGCAGTTACACCCATCTGAACAGGTCAGCCACCTGTTTAAAGCCCGATCACAGTTAAAATCTTGGAATGAAGGGCCTTTAATGGCCAAAACATTAACCTGGACAACATTTTAACAGCTGGTTGGCTCAGATTTTATTCTTTTCATTGCATTCACATGCTGTAGTGGACAGTGGACAATTTAGCTTCAGTCCACGTGTGTTTATTGACAACAGGGTTATAACCTGGACACGTTAGCTCGTCGGTATGAAAACAGGTGACTGTTACTACGTGCGTCTGCCCCGGCCCCCGAGTCAAACAGCGGCGGTGTTAATGAAGCAGCGTCAGGCTGCTCACCGTCAGTGAAACGCTTGGTGAAATCGCGGATTAACGTTAAATATATGACGAGCCGCGAGCGATGCAGCTATAACCTATCTACCTATAACCTATATTACCCTCGTATTTTGATCCTTCGTCGTCGTCGTCGTCTTCTTCTTCTTCTTCTTCTGGCCCACCAGGTGAATTAAGTGCTATTGGCGGAGTTACAATGCATAGTAGGCTACTGCCACCTACTGCACCGGAGTTGTAACTACAAGGTACATTCACAGACAGAGTCCCATTGCTTTTATGAGCGGTCGAGCGAGTCAAAAGCCGAAAAATCCATTTGTGGTCGGACATAATTCTTTCGTGGTGGGCCGCCACAAATAAATGAATGTGTGGGAAACACTGTATATATATATATATTTTTTTAATTATATATATATATATATATATATATAATTATATATATATATATATATATATATATATATATATATATATATATATATATATATAAAATATAATATAATATATATATTTTTATTTTTATTTTATATATTTATATTAAAATATCCAATACATACTTTTCAAATTGTATATCAAAATGTCATATTTTTCCTCTCATTACAACATGTCTATTTCTTCCTTATTTTCTTGTTTTTTAAACATGTTTACCGTTCTTCCTTCGCCCCCCCCTCCCCCGACAACAGGTGGGCCGACAAAATTCGAGTGGCGGACACCCGCGCTCGATTTGACCGACTGACGCAGGCCCCGCCCACATTTTTCGTTCCGGTTGGCTAGAAAACGAGCCTAAAACCACTGCTGGGTGCATTTGTGTGAACATTGTTCCAAGGAGACACCACGTTTATGTCCAGGACTTTAAGTAAACGTCAATTATACCAGTCAACACCAAGAGGCTTTCATGATTCCCCCTTTATTTTCTACATCCTGCCTTTGTTTACCGCGGAAATTGCCTGCGAAGTGCGTAACACCAGCGGTGTGGTTTCTCCCGAGGAGAGACAAATGCGTGGCGTTCCTGATTTCCTCCACCTCTTGTTTCCCTGTCATTTCCCCCTCCACACATGCTTCCATTACCCACGCCGAGCGCCCACCTGTTCCACCCCGGCGGCGGTGGCCGTCTGTCGCTGCGGTAAACGCTCGGAATACTAACCAGGCCTCGGCAGACCGCCGTGAATTAAACATGCGGGCGGCGAGACACGGCGGCAGAGGTCGGAGGTCGGCTGTAGTATCAGCTATTAAGGGCCTCGGGCGACGTCCGACCCGCACTTGTTGGATTCAGGAAATAACGTTCTGATTGTCATCACGCCTGCAGAAACACTTTGAACGTGGGAACAGACGGCAGAGAGAAACCACCAGGGAAGGAATCCAAATACTCCGCTGCAATTCACGCAAACACCTGACATGTAACTAAGCGTGAAGCTGAACTGTTCCTTCCGTGGTCTTCCTAATATTTTGGCAAACTTTTTGGCTACAAAGTTATAAAATGTGGAGTAGGGTTGTCCCGATACAAATAATTTAGTCCATCCATCCATTCATCGTCTTCCGCTTATCCGAGGGCGGGTCGCGGGGGCAGCAGCCTAAGCAGGGAAGCCCAGACATCCCTCTCCCCAGACACTTTGTCCAGCTCCTCCCGGGAGAATCCCAAGGCGTTCCCAGGTCCAGCCAGGAGACATAGTCTTCCCAACGTGTCCCGGATCTTCCCCCTAGGACATGCCCTAAACACCTCCCTAGGGAGGCGTTCGATACAACATATATGTAATATTGACATATGATATATTTTATATTGCTACTACGGTACATTTTTAGTTTATTTTATACCTGCATTGTCCTTTCCATCCTTACACTTTCCATCCTTTGTCACAATGAAGCAGTAGAAGAAGACTCATTCCACCCTGGAAAAAAATCTAATTAAATTGCAAAAATTTGACATTTAACAACAGAACAAATAATCTCGTTTCGAATGTGATTTGATTTTCTAAACCATATTCAATCAATAAGTCCTTGTTTTTTTTATTGTGGGTTTTGCAGTTTTAGCAAGATTTAACTCCTTTATTATAATATTTAGTATTGCAAAAGCTTTTTTTTTTACGCAGAATTTTTTTTTTACGTTACAATTTTTGTGAGCTGACTTTTTTTCCAAAAAATATTTGACATGAAATAATCGGGACAATGTTATTAAATACAAATTTGGGAGTAAAATGTGTGCTTAAAAATAGTGTTTAAACACAAGAATACAGTGTTTTAAAATATTAGTCTCTTCAGTCCTTTGCTTCAGTCTAAATTAGATTTTTTTTTTTTTCAACACTAGATTTTTTAAAACATTTTTCTACCCCATTTTTTTTTTTTTTACACTGAATTTTAACAAATGTATTTTTTAAACACACACATTTTGTTTAAACATTTTCTATTCATAATTTTTTGTAAACAAATTCAGTTAAAAAATGAATTTACATTAACTCAAAAAAGTATTTTGTACTAAAGACACAAATTATTTGTTTACATGTAGACAAAGAATTGTGTGATTTCCCAATTTAGTACAGGTACCAAATTGTATATTGATACTTTTCGAAATAAAGGGAACTACGAAAAATGTCAATATTGGCTTTATTTCAACAGAAAATCGTATATTACATTAAAACCTCTAAAGGCCTTAGTGGCCACATGCGTGGACAGCACCTTTTAGCTCTTATTTCCAAAATTGTGTACACTACTGAATTGGGGTCTTATGGACACTTATGTGGACACTTATACTGCCATCTGGTGGTGTCAGAAGAGTATAACATACAATGGAATTTGGAAAAAATAGTGTAAAAATAAGAATTAGCATGTCATTAAACATGAAGTACACGTTTGTGTACTTATGGACTAAGTACATCATATCAAAAGATGATTCTTAGTTTTCATTCTAATTAGGGTCCAATAAGCCCAAATAGCAACGAGAAATAAAAAAAAATGCATCTCAACAAACAGCTTGGGCCTTAACAGGTTTTAAATAAAGTCAAAGAACAATTTTACAAGGTTAAAATATACATTAAAAAGGCATTAAACAAATTGTGTTTTTCTTGTTGCACTTAAAGAACAATTTACAATTGTCCATATCACATATAGTCTGCCATAATCAAGGATTAGGTTAGAACATTATTTTTTTTTAAAAAGCTTTGACATTATATTAAATTATTCATGATTTATGGTTGCCACTTCTGGTCCGTGCTTTAAGAAAAATACAATTATTAATAAGTACTAAAAACAAAACTATGGATAAAAGTATACAGGTAAGACACGTAGAAGGTAAAACACACTTATTTGGAACATCCCACAGGTGAACAGGCAAATTGGGAACATGTGGGTGCCATGATTGGGTATAAAAGTAGATTCCATGAAATGCTCAGTCATTCACAAACAAGGATGGGGCAAGGGTCACCGCTTCGTCAACAAATGCGTGAGCAAATTGTTGAACAGTTTAAGAAAAACCTTTCTCAACCAGCTATTGCAAGGAATTTAGGGATTTCACCATCTACGGTCCGTAATATCATCAAAGGGTTCAGAGAATCTGGAGAAATCACTGCACGTAAGCAGCTAAGCCCGTGACCTTCGATCCCTCAGGCTGTACTGCATCAACAAGCGACATCAGTGTGTAAAGGATATCACCACAAGGGCTCAGGAACACTTCAAAAACCCACTGTCAGTAACTACAGTTGGTCGCTACATCTGTAAGTGCAAGTTAAAACTCTCCTATGCAAGGCGAACACCGTTTATCAACAACACCCAGAAACGCCGTCGGCTTCGCTGGGCCTGAGCTCATCTAAGATGGACTGATACAAAGTGGAAAAGTGTTCTGTGGTCTGACGAGTCCACATTTCAAATTGTTTTTGGAAACTGTGGACGTCGTGTCCTCCGGACCAAAGAAGAAAAGAACCATCCGGATTGTTATAGGCGCAAAGTGGAAAAGCCAGCATCTGTGATGGTATGGGGGTGTATTAGTGCACAAGACATGGGTAACTTACACATTTGTGAAGGCGCCATTAATGCTGAAAGGTACATACAGGTTTTGGAGCAACATATGTTGTCATCCAAGCAATGTTACCATGGACGCCCCTGCTTATTTCAGCAAGACAATGCCAAGCCACGTGTTACATCAACGTGGCTTCATAGTAAAAGGGTGCGGGTACTAGACTGGCCCGCCTGTAGTCCAGACCTGGACTACATGTGTGGCGCATTATGAAGCCTAAAATACCACAACGGAGACCCCCGGACTGTTGAACAACTTAAGCTGTACATCAAGCAAGAATGGGAAATAATTCCACCTGAGAAGCTTCAAAAATGTGTCTCCTCAGTTCCCAAACATTTACTGAGTGTTGTTAAAAGGAAAGGCCATGTAACACAGTGGTGAACATGCCCTTTCCCAACTACTTTGGCACGTGTTGCAGCCATGAAATTCTAAGTTAATTATTATTTGCAAAAAAAAATAAAAAATGTATGAGTTTGAACATCAAATATCTTGTCTTTGTAGCATATTCAACTGAATATGGGTTGAAAAGGATTTGCAAATCATTGTATTCCGTTTATATTTACATCTAACACAATTTCCCAACTCATATGGAAACGGGGTTTGTATTAATAAGCACTAAAAACAAAACTATGGATAAAAGTAAACATAAGACATGTAGCAGGTAAAACACTCTTTTGTTAAAGATAAAACACAAATTGTAGCAATTTGTGACCAAATTTTACTTGCATTAGTTGACGCTAATTGGGCAGCTTTAACTGCACTAACAACTGTAGTGCAATCAAGGGAAACACTTAAAAAAAATGTGTATTCAAAAATGTAAATGTAGTAATTAATTCCAATTATGCCATACTTGCCAACCCTCCCGGATTTTCCGGGAGACTCCCGAAATTCAGCGCCTCTCCCGAAAACCTCCTGGGACAAATTTTCTCCCAAAAATCTCCCGAAATTCAGGTGTAGCTGGAAGCCACGCCCCCTCCAGCTCCATGCGGACCTGAGTGACGTGTCAACCGCCTGTATTCACGTCTGCTTTCCCACAATATAAACAGCGTGCCTGCCCAATGACGTTATAACTGTAGAATGATGGAGGGCAAGTTCTTGGTTTCTTATGTGGGTTTATTGTTAGGCAGTTTCATTAACGTCCTCCCAGCGCGGTAACAACACACAACAACAGCAGTCATGTTTTATTCTACCGTAAAGCAGTTTGTCTGCCGTAAACAGCAATGTTGTTGTAATATATTGAGTTGGAGGCAATAACCAGGCTTCAGAACAGACTCACACACTTGACGTCAGGTGCGCAACACCACGTAAATCGTTGGCCAACCAAAAAGTAACCCCAGTACGCTATAGCCAACATTCACCAGGAGATGGCAACAGACAAACATAGATCACTCTATTACATTCCTCCCCTTTTAGAAATGTAGAAGTTACTCAAAATAAATAAACAACCCAACCAAAAAATGCAGCAGCTCAATTAAAAAACTGTACTTAAGCCACGTTCTTTTTTTTTTTTTTTTTTTAGTACCGAACTCTTAACCCTCATTTGTAAACAATAACATGCTTATTATACAAACAGTATTTGTACACCTTTAACACAGATTTTTATACTGTCTTCAGAGATTCAGTTTTTTTGGTGGTCCTCGAAACCTTTCTGGGTACCTGCGAAAGGGTGTTCAGCATGGTTAGAAAAATAGTGACAGAGAATAGAACAAGGATGGACAGTTCAACCCTTAACTCAACAATGAGTAGATGAGTGTTAAGTGTGTGTATATGTGTAAATAAATGAACACTGAAATTCAAGTATTTCTTTTATTTTTATATATATATATATATATATATAATAAAATAAATATATATATAGCTAGAAATCACTGAAAGTCAAGTATTTCTTATATATATATATATATATATATATATATATATGAAATACTTGACTTGGTGAATTCTAGCTGTAAATATACTCCTCGCCTCTTAGCCACGCCCCCAACCACGTCCCCGCCCCACCCCGACCACGCCCCCCCCAACCCCATTTCCCGAAATCGGAGGTCTCAAGGTTGGCAAGTATGAATTATGCACGCAAAGTAATGTGATTAATCAAAACGCAATAGTGGGATTAATCGGATTTAAAAAATGTCATCGTTTGAAAGCACTAATTATTACATGAAATAACTGTGGTGCATCCAAGGGAGCCACTTCAAATGTTTCCGTAAATTACATTCTGAAAGTTGCATTCGTGTCAAAATATCGGGGTATTATTTTAGAGTTTACTGCGATGACTTGACAGCACGCTGCTCATTGGCCCTGTGGTTAGAGTGTCCGCCCTGAGATGGGTAGGTTGTGAGTTCAAACCCCGGCCGAGTCATACCAAAGACTATAAAAATGAGACCCATTACCTCCCTGCTTGGCACTCAGCATCAAGGGTTGGAATTTGGGGTTAAATCACCAAAAATGATTCCCGGGCGCGGCCACCGCTGCTGCTCACTGCTCCCCTCACCTCCCAGGGGGTGAACAAGGTGATGGGTCAAATGCAGAGGACAACTTTCACCACACCTAGTGTGTGTGTGTGACTATCGTTGGTACTTTAACTTGCCTGAGCGAGTCAAAGCAAAGTAGAGAAGTAGAGCGCCGCCTCCTTAATGGCGTCTCTTCACCTGAGAAGCGAGCGCGCGCTAAACCCAAGGAGACACCTTCGCTTCCGAGCTGTCATTCGAGCCGCGTGACGCGCTGCACGCCACGCCGCCGTGTTGCGGCCAATCACGTCAAACGTGCACGGCAAAAAGTCAGTCTTCAAAAACACGAAGAAAAAAATATACAAAAATGAGGGGTAATTTCCTTGAATTAAGCAAAATTATCTGCTAATATAACAAGAAAATTTGGCTTGTCAAGACTTTCCAAAACAAGTCAAATTAGCTAACCTCAATGAACCCAAAAATACCTTAAAATAAGTATATTTTTACTAATAACAAGTGCACTTTTCTTGGTAGAGAAAAACATTTTTTATCTTTTTTCTCAATATGTCGAAAAATATTCTTAAATTAAGCTTCTGTACAACTTTGTAGTCTCTGGCCTGGTTCTGTAGGCTGTCAGTACTTTTAGTCCCTACACTGCAAAAAGTCAGTGTTCAAAAACAAGAAAAAAAAAAATACAAAAATTAGGGGTATTTTACTTGAATTAAGCAAAATTATAGAACAAGAAAATTTGGCTTGTCAAGACTTTCCAA
>NC_084568.2:31360000-31457500 GCF_033978685.3 Nerophis lumbriciformis | reverse complement strand
TCATCATCCAATATCATCATCCTGTCATTCATCATCCAATATCATCATCATGTCATTCATCATCCAATATCATCATTATGTCATTCATCATCCAATATCATCATCCTGTCATTCATCATCCAATATCATCATCATGTCATTCATCATCCAATATCATCATCCAATATCATCATGTCATTCATCATCCAATATCATCATCATGTCATTTATCATCCAATATCCTCATCATGTCATTCATCATCCAATATCATCATCATGTCATTAATCATCCAATATCCTCATGCCATTCATCATCCACTATCATCTTTATGTCAATAACAATCCAATATCATCATCATGTCATTCATCATCCAATATCATCATCATGTCATTCATCATCCACTATCATCATCATGTCATTCATCATCCAATATCATCATCATCATGTCATTCATCATCCAATATCATCATCATGTCCTTCATCTTCCAATATCATCATCATCATGTCATTAATCATCCAATATCATCATGTCATAATCATCCAATTTCATCATCATGTCATTCATCATCCAATATCATCATTATGTCATTCATCATCCAATATCATTAATCATGTCATTAATAATCCAATATCATCATTATGTCATTAATAATCCAATATCATGTCATTAATCCTCCAATATTATCAACATGTCATTATTAATCCATTATCATCATTATGTAATCAATAATCCAAAATTATCATCATATCATTAATAATCCAATATCATTATGTCATTAATAATCCAATATCATCAACATGTCATTATTAATCCATTATCATCATTATGTAATCAATAATCCAAAATGATCATCATATCATTAATAATCCAATATCATTATGTCATTAATAATCCAATATCATCATCATGTCAATAATCCAATATCATCATTATGCCATTAATAATCCAATATCATCAATATGTCATTAATCATCCAATATCATCATGTCATTATTAATCCATTATCATCATCATGTCATCAGTAATCCACTATCATCATCCTGTCAATAATCCACTATCATCATTACGTCATTAATCATCCAATATCATCAATATGTCATTAAAGTCAGATATCATCATTGTCCATAATCCAATATCATCATTATGTAATCAATAATCCAATATCATCATTATGTAATCAATAAGCCAATGTCATCAATATGTCAATAATACAGTATCATTATACAAAATATCATTATAGTCTAATATCTAACATAGTTATAGTACAATATCTAAAATATATTTTCCAGAATGTTTCCCTTATTTGTACGATGTAGTCTGAATGTCAGACTCTAGTCTTTTGTTGAGTCCTACAAAGTGTTTGCACTGCAAGTATGGGGTGGTGGCCAGTAGACTGGGGTGCAGAACTCTCTAACGAGCTAAATCGGTTACGCTTCTTAGCCGGCTCACCGTAGCGTGTAGGCCGTTTAAGATTGATGGATGGATTACCAAAGTTGGAGGTGTTGAAATCGCCATGTAAAATTGCTAATGCTAATCAGTAGCATACAGATATTAGGTATGTAGCATTTTGGAAAGTGGACCCCTTACTAGGTTTCTACCAGGCATTGTAGACAACTGCCACATTACCAAGAGGCAAGTCAAGTATGAGTGCTGCTAGCGCGCTTGTTTCCCCGCCAAGTGTTTGCGTCGGTGCCATGTCCGAAACTGTCAAACAAAAAAGGTATCAAAAATTGGCACCATTTAATTCGACCTATATCGATACCCGCGAGTACCGACAAATTTCGGTCGGTACCTATTCGAGTACCAAACTCAGTACCCATCCTGTAGTACAGTGCGATGCTACGATAAATATTGTCCATCGCACTTGAAAGAGCATGGATGTCAACAACGTAGCAGAGACCGACAGCACAATGGAAGCAAAACCAACAAAATCTAAATGCCAAAAAGAGAGAAGAGGAACTTCTTTGTTTTGGATTGGAAAAAGTCAGATACTGAGCAAAAAAACTTAGGCAAATAGGCATGGGTGCTTGTTTCCCCGCCAAGTGCTTGAGCCGGTGCCACGTCTGCAACCGGACGTGACGTCGCATGCAAGGAAAAAAAGTATGGAAAATTGCCAACGGTTATTTTTACGTGAATCGACACCCGTGAGTACTGATGGATTTGGGTGAGCGCCTATAAAAAGTACCAAACGTGGTACTATATGTAGTACTTTGTGATATTACGATAAATATCATAGTACCACATTAAAAATGTCTAAAAAAGTACGATACAATATACTTCTGATTATCACGTCAGCAAAAAGCTAGCAGCATGTTTGTTGTAGCATTTTTACAGAACTTGACATGGATGTCAACAACAGAGACTGACAGCATAATGGAAGCTAAACCAACAAAATCCCAAGAGGAACTGGTGCCAAAGACAGGGAAGATGAAACACGTCGTTTTTGACACTGACCCAAAAATGTTAGGCTAATACTGCCCATATAAAAATGTTATTCTATTGCAATTTTATTTTTTATTTTTTTTTAATTCGTGGCTCGATCCCGACGAAAAACTTTGTAGCCCAGCATTAGAATGTCACGCTTTTTAAAAGTGGACCCTTACTTACTTTTGACTTTTCTCTCGGGCGTTGTTGAAAATTGGCAACATTACTTCAAGGCAAAGTTGCGTTAGGAGTCCTTGTTTCCCTGCCAAGTGTTTAAGTCGGTGCCACGTCTGCAAACCAACGTGACGCCGTGCGCAACAACAACAAAAAAAAAAGGTATAAAAGTTGGTACCAATTAACTTTATAGGAAAATTTTGATCGGTACTTTTTAAAGTGGTACCCGGCCCTATATGTAGTACTGTAATATTTTACCATAAATTTTTGTAATACCACATAAAAATGTCTATCGTACGATACAATTATTACGTTTGAAAGCAGCTAGCAGCATGTTTGCTGTAGCATTTGTTACGGCACTTGAAAGAACTTGACTTGACTGACAGCACAATGGAAGCTAAACCAACAAAATCCAAAAAGAGGCATGATGAACATTTTTGATTTGATTGAAAAATTCAGACACTGACCAAAAAACGGTAGGCTAACCTTGCTGATATGGCACCGATATAAAAATTGTATTCTATTGCAATTTTTTTATTTTTTTTTATTTTTTAAACAGCTACTCACTCACCATTCCTTCAAAGTGGACCCTTATAATAATAATAATTATTATTATTAGTATTATTATTATTGTTATTATTACTTTTCTATCAGGCATTGTGGAAAAATTTGCAACATGACCTCAAGGCAAGTTGAGTTAGAAGTGATTGTTTCTCTGCCAAGTGTTTGAACCGGTTCCATGTCTGCATACGCACGTGACGAAAAAGGTATCAAAAATTGGTAACATTTAATTTTACGTGAAAATTTTGGTCGGTACTTTTTAAAAGTACTTGATGTAGTATTGTGAGATTTGACGATCAATATTGTAATACCACATAAAAATACCACATATCACATAGCAGAGACTGACAACACAATGGAAGCTAAACCAACAAAATCCAAAAAAGAAAAAGGGATGATTAACTTTTGGATTTGATTGAAAAATTCAGACACTGAGCAAAAAAAACCATCAGCTAATCCTGCCGATACAGCACCGATATCAAAATGTTATTTTATTGCAATTTTATTTTGATTTTTTTATAAACGCTACTTACTCGCCATCGGTGGCTCAAAAAACTTTGTAGCCCAGTGTTACAATTTCACGCTGAGTAAAAGTGAACCCTTATTATTGTTATTATTATTTACTTTTCTGTCAGGCGTTGAGGAACATTTGCAACATGACCTCAAGGCAAGTTGAGTTAGGAGTGCTTGTTTCCCTGCCAAGTGTTTGAGTCGGTGCCACGTCTGCAAATGCATGTGAGGTCGTGCGCAGCAAAAAAAATTATCAAAAATTGGTACCATTTAATTTTGCGTGAAAATTTTGGTCGGTACTTTTTAAAAGTACTGTAAGTACATAAAGTACTAAAAGTACTGTGAGATGTGACGATCAATATTGTAATACCACATAAAAATACAACTTAAAATATCACATAAAAATACATTATATAACATAGTAGCGACTGACAACACAATGGAAGCTAAACCAACAAAATCCCACAAATAAAAAGGATTAACTTATTTGCTTTGATTGAAAAATCCACATACTGACCAAGCTGATATGGCACCGATATCAAAATGGTATCATATTGCAAATGTATTTTTTCTTCACAAAAACAGCGACTCACTTCACTTTTGCTCGATACTGACCAAAAAACAGGATAAGAATTTCACACTAAAGTTAGAAAAAGATGTGGAAGATGAGGATTAGTGTTTGACCAGATCCATCTTCAGGAACAACTTTTAGATACGGAAATGTAAAAAAATAAAAAAAAGCGATCAGAGGAAGCATCAATGTCATGTGATCAGGAGTGACATCACTCTTAGCAGGCCAACTAGTCGATGCCAGAAAGACCATGAATGCACCTTGGAAAACCTAATTAATATCCACCTTCATCAGAATTGTAGACTTCAACAACACTTCCTCAATGTCGGCCAATCACGTCGGAGGTGTGGTGCGTTCAAGACCATGGGATGTCTAAACATCACCTCCACACACAAACAACAACCCCGGCAGGTCGGTAAAAGACTGTCTCGACTTCAACAACACTTCCTCAATGTCGGCCAATCACGTCAGAGGCGTGGTGCGTTCATGACCATGGGAAGTCTAAACATCACCTCCACAACACACACACACACACACACACACACACACACACACACACACACACACACACACACACACACACACACACACACACACACACACACCAACAACAACAACAACCCCAGTAGGTCGGTACAAGACTGTCTCAGCTTCAACAACACTTCCTCAATGTCGGCCAATCACGTCACAGGCGTGGTGTGTTCATGACCATGGGAAGTCTAAATATCAACCCCACTCACAAACAACAACAACAACAACAACCCCGGCAGGTCGTTACAAGACTGTCTCGACTTCAAAGGCAGAACAAATCAAGCAGAAAATAATCCCAAACTAAACAGTTTTGATTAATCATAGCGAGACGTAGCATTAGAAGCAGAGAAGGGACTTACCTGAAGTGCTGGCTGGGGTCTTCGTAGGCCAAGGCTGAGGTCACCTGGGACGCCGACTGTAGGTGGTCCCAGTCTGAAGTTGGCAGGAGGTCCCAGTCTGAAGCTGGCAGGAGGTCCCAGTCTGAGGCTAGCAGGAGGTCCCAGTCTGAAGCTAGCAGGAGGTCCCAGTCTGAGGCTAGCAGGAGGTCTCAGTCTGAGACTAGCAGGAGGTCCCAGTCTGAAGCTAGCAGAGGTCCCAGTCTGAGGCTAGCAGGAGGTCCCAGTCTGAGGCGATCAGGAGGTCCCAGTCTGAGGCGATCAGGAGGTCCCAGTCTGAAGCTAGCAGGAGGTCCCAGTCTGAAGCTAGCAGGGGACCCAGTCTGAGGCTAGCAGGAAATCCCAGACTGAAGCTAGCAGGATATCCCAGACTGAAACTAGCAGGAGGTCCCAGTCTGAAGCTAGCAGGAGGTCCCAGTCTGAAGCTAGCAGGAGGTCCCAGTCTGAAGCTAGCAGGGGTCCCAGTCTGAGGGTAGCAGGAAATACCAGACTGAAGCTAGCAGGAAGTCCCAGTCTGAGGCTAGCAGGAGGTCCCAGTCTGAGGCGATCAGGAGGTCCCAGTCTGAAGCTAGCAGGAGGTCCCAGTCTGAAGCTAGCAGGGGTCCCAGTCTGAGGGTAGCAGGAAATACCAGACTGAAGCTAGCAGGAAGTCCCAGTCTGAGGCTAGCAGGAGGTCCCAGTCTGAGGCTAGCAGGACCTCCCAGTCTGAGGCTAGCAGGACCTCCCAGTCTGAGGCTAGCAGGACCTCCCAGGTTAAAGCTGGTAGGAGGTCCCAGACTGAAGCTAGCAGAGGTCCCAGACTGAGGCTAGCAGGAGGTCCCAGTCTGAGGCTAGCAGGAAGTCCCAGTCTGAGGCTAGCAGGAGGTCCCAGGTTAAAGCTAGCAGGAGGTCCCAGTCTGAAGCTAGCAGGAGGTCCAGACTGAAGCTAGCAGAGGTCCCAGTCTGAGGCTAGCAGGAGGTGCCAGACTGAGGCTAGCAGGAGGTGCCAGACTGAGGCTAGAAAGAGGTGCCAGACTGAAGCTAGCAGGAGGTCCAGACTGAAGCTAGCAAGAGGTCCAGACTGAAGCTAGCAGAGGTCCCAGTCTGAGGCTAGCAGGAGGTCCCAGACAGAGGCTAGCAGGAGGTCCAGACTGAAGCTAGCAGGAGGTCCAGACTGAAGCTAGCAGAGGTCCCAGTCTGAGGCTAGCAGGAGGTCCCAGGTTAAAGCTAGCAGGAGGTCCCAGTCTGAAGCTAGCAGGAGGTCCAGACTGAAGCTAGCAGGAGGTCCAGACTGAAGCTAGCAGGAGGTCTAGACTGAAGCTAGCAAAGGTCCCAGACTGAGGCTAGCAGGAGGTCCCAGACTGAGGCTAGCAGGAGGTCCCAGACTGAAGCTAGCAGGAAGTCCAGACTGAAGCTAGCAGGAGGTCCCAGACTGAAGCTAGCAGGAAGTCCAGACTGAAGCTAGCAGGAGTTCCCAGACTGAGACTAGCAGGAGGTCCAGACTGAAGCTAGCAGAGGTCCCAGTCCGAGGCTAGCAGGAGGTCCAGACTGAGGCTAGCAGGAGGTCCAGACTGAGGCTAGCAGGAGGTCCAGACTGAAGCTAGCAGAGGTCCCAGTGTGAGGCTAGCAGGAGGTCCCAGGTTAAAGCTAGCAGGAGGTCCCAGTCTGAGGCTAGCAGGAGGTCCCAGTCTGAAGCTAGCAGGAGGTCCCAGACTGAGGCTAGCAGGAGGTCCCAGACTGAAGCTAGCAGGAAGTCCAGACTGAAGCTAGCAGGAGGTCCCAGACTGAAGCTAGCAGGAAGTCCAGACTGAAGCTAGCAGGAGTTCCCAGACTGAGACTAGCAGGAGGTCCAGACTGAAGCTAGCAGAGGTCCCAGTCCGAGGCTAGCAGGAGGTCCAGACTGAGGCTAGCAGGAGGTCCAGACTGAAGCTAGCAGGAGGTCCCAGTCTGAAGCTAGCAGAGGTCCCAGTGTGAGGCTAGCAGGAGGTCCCAGGTTAAAGCTAGCAGGAGGTCCCAGTCTGAGGCTAGCAGGAGGTCCCAGTCTGAGGCTAGCAGGAGGTCCCAGTCTGAGGCTAGCAGGAGGTCCCAGTCTGAAGCTAGCAGGAGGTCCAGACTGAAGCTAGCAAAGGTCCCAGACTGAGGCTAGCAGGAGGTCCCAGACTGAGGCTAGCAGGAGGTCCCAGACTGAAGCTAGCAGGAGGTCCAGACTGAAGCTAGCAGGAGGTCCAGACTGAAGCTAGCAGGAGGTCCAGACTGAAGCTAGCAGGAAGTCCAGACTGAAGCTAGCAGGAGTTCCCAGACTGAAGCTAGCAGGAGGTCCAGACTGAAGCTAGCAGGAGGTCCAGACTGAAGCTAGCAGGAAGTCCAGACTGAAGCTAGCAGGAGTTCCCAGACTGAAGCTAGCAGGAAGACCCAGACTGAAGCTAGCAGGAGGTCCCAGACTGAAACTAGCAGGAAGACCCAGACTGAAGCTAGCAGGAGGTCCCAGACTGAAGCTAGCAGGAAGACCCAGACTGAAGCTAGCAGGAGGTCAAGGGTTAAAGCTAGCAGGAGGTCAAGGGTTAAAGTTAGAAGGAGGTCCAGGCTGTAGTAGGCCCAAGCTGAAGCCAGGTGAGATCCAGGCTAGGCTAGGTGTTAGCCCAGACTGAAGCCAGCTGAAGTCCAGACTGAAGTACTGTGGTTGTAGAACTGAATCCGGTTGTAGAACTGAATCTGGTTGTAGAACTGAATGTGAGCAGCAAGGGAGGCCAAAGACTGAAGTCAAAGCCCAGCAGAGAGCAGCATAATGAGAGGCAGGTGGCACAGGTGTGGCTGCAGTCTGGCCAATTAGAAAGAAGTCCGCCCACCAGGCAGGTGTGCTGCAACAAAACAAGCGCTCCTTGCCAGAACATTCCATGAAACCAAGACACAAGAGGACTGAGCTCCATCTTTACTTAGTGCAGGTGACTTCTACATGCAGGCCCAGCTGCTCTGCATTAAATGTAACTTCAGACTGAAACTACAAGAACTGTCACATGACGCACATCCCTCAAATATGACATCATACTTAAATATATATATATATATATATATATTTGTACAGTGAATGTATATGTACAGTACGTGTATATGTTTGTTTGTACAGTGAATGTATATGTGCATGTATGTGTATATGTATGTTTGTACAGTGAATGTATATGTACAGTATGTGTATATGTATGTTCGTACAGTGAATGTATATGTACAGTATGTGTATATGTATGTTTGTACAGTGAATGTATATGTACATGTATGTGTACATGTATGTTTGTACAGTGAATGTATATGTACATGTATGTGTATATGTATGTTTGTACAGTGAATGTATATGTACATGTATGTGTATATGTATGTTTGTACAGTGAATGCATATGTACATGTATGTGTATATGTATGTTTGTACAGTGAATGTATATGTACATGTATGTGTATATGTATGTTTGTACAGTGAATGTATATGTACAGTATGTGTATATGTATGTTTGTACAGTGAATGTATGTGTATATGTATGTGTATATGTATGTTTGTACAGTGAATGTATGTGTATATGTATGTTTGTACAGTGAATGTATATGTACAGTATGTGTATATGTATGTTTGTACAGTGAATGTATGTGTATATGTATGTGTATATGTATGTTTGTACAGTGAATGTATGTGTATATGTATGTTTGTACAGTGAATGTATATGTACAGTATGTGTATATGTATGTTTGTACAGTGAATGTATATGTACAGTATGTGTATATGTATGTTTGTACAGTGAATGTATATGTACAAGTGTCTCGACGGGATCACCACCTTATCGTGGTGAGGCACTTTGCGCGTCTCCATGACCCCTAGAGCTATGTCGGCTGGAGTCTCGCACTCCTGGCAGGGTCACCCAAGCCGAACAGGTCGAAGGGTAGAGACCAGACTAAGAGTGATCCCAAACCACGAGACCTCAACGGCAGAGCAGGCGGAGGGCGGTGGGTGTGAGAACCACCACAACGGCTGCAAAGGCGGAAGAAGGCGCCCCACAGCCATGTGGGTTAAACCGGGAGGCAGTATGGCTACGGGAGTAAACCCCAAATGAAAAATCTGTGCTCCGGGGACACACACGTGGGCGGGTTTCCAGCAGACCGGATCTCTGGCTGACTGGATCTCTGGCAGTCCCCTGCAACTGCACTCACCTGAAGGTCGTCTCAAGTTTCTCTCGTGCCACTGGAATATGGTGGATGTGGCCAAGATTGTGGGGGAAGGAACTGCGCGCACCATCCCTCACACAAATACACTCTTTGCGCAGGCTTCAGCTTCTTCCGAAAAGTCTTCTGGCGACAGGATAAAGCGACGGGGGCAGGTCAAGGATGTGACTGGAAGCTCCTAGCTTGAATCCTGCACAGAGGCGGCATGGGTGTGATGGTCGTTGTGAAGATTGGGATCAGGAACATGATCTTCCTTCGGCAGCTGCCCATGTGACTGAGCAGCCCTATTTAGGGTCCGCACTGCTCACCCCAAATTGGGGAAGGGTCTAGAAAAGGTGACCCAAAAATTGTTTGTTCCTCACACCTGGGTGGCAAACCGCAGCCACCAAGGCATCCCCTACTGCGGTCGAAAACATAACAAAGGAAAGTATATGACTATAACCCTGGCTACCTGGAATGTCCGCACCCTCCTCGACACGCAGGATGGAGAGACCTCATAGACGGACGGCGCTCATTGCACATGAGCTCAAGAGATACAATGTCGACATCGCAGCACTCAGTGAAACTCGGTTGTCGGGTGAAGACTCCCTGACAGAAGTCGGTGAAGGCTATACCTTCTTCTGGAAGGGTCTCCCGGAAGGCGAACGTAGGCTCCATGGAGTTGGTTTTGCTGTAAAAAGCAAACTACTCAATAACATCCCAGAGTCCCCCCAAGGCATCAGTGAGCGGCTCATGACCTGGCGTATCCCCCTGGTGAAAGGCCGGTTTGCTACGCTACTCAGTGCGTATGCCCCTACCTTGGATGCTGATAGTAACATCAAAGATGCCTTCTACGAGTCTCTTGCGGCTGCCCTATCCAGAGTCCCTAAGTCCGATAAGCTTGTCCTCATGGGTGACTTCAATGCCCGAGTTGGCACAGATGCCCAGCTCTGGACTAAAATAATCGGGCTTCATGGATCTGGGAAAATAAACAACAACGGCATTCGACTCCTCTCTCTGTGCTCTGAGCACCAACTTCTCATCACTAACACAATTTTTCAGTTAAAAAAGAAATACATAACATCTTGGATGCACCCACGGTCCAAACATTGGCACCTGCTGGACTATATAATTACACGGCAACAAGATCGACAAGACGTCTGCATAACCAGAGCCTTACGTGGGGCTGAATGCTGGACTGACCACCGGCTGATCAGATCCAAGCTGAGGATGAAAATCCGACCCCCACACAAGAAACAGCAGCCAAGAAAGCGACTGAACTGCAGGGCCCTGGATTCTCCAGAGTGTACATCTCACTACCGCAGCAAGCTGGCTACGGGACTTTCCACCTTGGAGGACTACGGCACCACCTGTGACATGGACAGTGAGTGGGCAAAACTGAGGTCAACATTACATCAAGCTGCCTCTGAAACCATCGGCTTTACTCAGAAGCACCATCAAGACTGGTTCGACAACAGCTCGGTAGAAATACAGGAGCTGCTGGACGCCAAGCGCAAAGCCCATGCTGCCCTGCTCTCCAACCCTCACTCTCCATCACTCCTCCACCATTATAAAACAACCAGAGCTGAGACACAGAAACAACTGCGGCTCATGGAAAATGAGTGGTGGCTCAAAAAAGCCCAGGAGATCCAGGGATATGCAGATGCTAATAATACCTACGCATTCTACGCTGCTGCAAAATCCATCTATGGCCCACAAAAGCGAAGCATCGCTCCAGTAAGATCCGCAGACGGACACGTGTTATTCAAGGATAAACAACAAATTTTTGAGCGTTGGGCTGAGCACTTCGACTCACTGCTCAATAAAATAAACCCCTCTGATCCATTAGTGCTCAATGCACTCCCAGATCTCCCGCTTTCTCCCTTCCTTGATGACCCTCCCATGTTCAGTGAGGTTCTTACTGCAATCAGGAGCCTCAAAAACAACAAGAGCCCTGGCCCTGACGGAATTCCGGCTGAGATCCTAAAGAAGGGAGGCTATCTACTGAAGCGGAAGCTGTTTCACTTCATACTAGCCATCTGGCACAGGGAGGCCCTGCCTCAAGAATGGAAAGACAGCAACATCGTCACCATCTACAAGAGGAAAGGAGATAAATCATCTTGTGGAAATAGTCGTGGCATCTCCCTTCTCTCAGTGGCCGGCAAGGTACTTGCAAAGATTATGCTTTCTCGCCTTACATTTCTAACAGAGGGCATCCTCCCAGAGACACAGTGTGGCTTCAGAAAGAACCGAAGTACACTAGACATGATCTTCGCTGCCCGTCAAATCCAGGAGAAATGCAGGGAACAAAACAAGGACCTCTACATTACCTTTATTGACCTCACCAAGGCCTTTGACACAGTTGACCGTGATTTGCTCTGGAGCATCCTCAAGAAGTTTGGTGTCCCCCCCAAGTTTCTCAACATACTAAAACAGTTTCATGATGGTATGCAGGCCTGTGTACTTGTAGGCAGTGAGCAGTCCTCCTCTTTCCCCGTGAAAGTAGGGGTGAAGCAGGGGTGTGTACTGGCCCCAGCGATCTTCAATCTTTTCCTGGCAGCAGCCACACTCCTATTCCGGCAGACCATCACGAAGGATAGTGGTGTCTCCATCGAGTTTCGCCTGGATGGGAGCCTATTCAACATCCGGCGCCTACATGCAAAGACGAAGATGGCAGGCACCAACATCCAGGAGCTGCAATATGCAGACGACTGCGCACTCCTCGCTCACACTCCTGATGCCATGCAGCATGCACTAGACACCATGTCATCAGTCTACCGCTCACTAGGTCTGGTGATCAACATTCAGAAAACAGAGGTTCTCATCCAGGAGAGGTCCCCATCCCCTACACCCCCTGTCTTTACCATCAGCGGCACACCCCTCAAGCTCGTTGAGCAGTTTTGCTACCTCAGCAGTATTCTGACCCCAACATGCCAGATTGATGATGACATCCAGGCTCGTATCAACTCAGCCTCCTCTGCCTTTGGAAGACTGCGCTCCCGGGTGTTTGAAAACAACCACCTTCGAACCTCAACGAAAGTGTTAGTCTACAGGACGGTGTGTGTTTCAACTCTGCTGTATGGGTCAGAAGCCTGGACAATATACCGCAGACACATCCGCTGCCTTGATGCATTTAACATCAGATGTCTCCAACGCATTCTTGGCATCACATGGCAGGACCGAGTTCCTCATACGGACATCTTGCAGCGCACTGAGTCCATAAGCATAGAGGCCACCCTGGCAAAGCGACAACTCCGGTGGGTTGGTCACACCATCCGGATGCCAGGACACCGATTGCCTCGTCAGATGCTTTATGGTCAGCTCCTTTCAGCCAGCAGAAAGCCCGGAGGACAAAAGCTGAGGTACAAAGACCAACTGAAAGGGATATTGAAGAGGTGCAACATCAAACCCCACGAACTTGAGACAGCTGCAGCCAATCGATCGCTGTGGCGTTTGCTGTGCCATGACGGGGTCATGTATCTGGAGGAGTGTCGGAACCAACACCGGAGGGATCAGCGGAGGCGAAGACACCACCCTGCAGTTCCAGAACCATCCCAGCCCCCTGATCCAGGCCTGACATGTCCCCACTGTGGCAGGACGTGTGGTTCCAGGATCGGACTTCATAGTCATATGGCGTGGCATCGTCGCCAGCAACGATAGCCACCGACCAGAGCAACAAAATGGAAGCTACGTCATCTTCGACTACGATGGACCGCCTAAGAGAAGAGTATATGTACATGCATGTGTATATGTATGTTTGTACAGTGAATGTGTATGTACATGTATGTGTATATGTATGTTTGTACAGTGAATGTATATGTACATGTATGTGTATATGTATGTTTGTACAGTGAATGTATATGTACATGTATGTGTATATGTATGTTTGTACAGTGAATGTGTATGTACATGTATGTGTATGTTTGTACAGTGAATGTATATGTACATGTATGTGTATATGTATGTTTGTACAGTGAATGTATATGTACAGTATGTGTATATGTATGTTTGTACAGTGAATGTATATGTTCATGTATCTGTATATGTATGTTTGTACAGTGAATGTATATGTACATGTATGTGTATATGTATGTTTGTACAGTGAATGTTTATGTACAGTATGTGTATATGTATGTGTGTACAGTGAATGTACATGTAAGTGTATATGTATGTTTGTACAGTGAATGTTTATGTACAGTATGTGTATATAGCGCCACCTTTTGGACGAGTTCGCTCACTACAGGTGCCGCGTCGTCCTTCCATTTACCGGTGCTGCGGTTTTGTTTTGTTTTTTTCAACCAAAATGCCATTCCGTCTTCAAGCCGTCCATAGCGTTTCTTCATTTTACAATATAACTAAAACAATTCTTACTAACAAAACAGTCCCACGTGTGATGTCTGTAGGAGTGTATTAATACATATCTGTACGTGCTATCATAATGTATTCAAGCTAGCGTCGTTAGCGTTAGCTAATATGAAGTATTAACTTACAATGGCATTATTTTTGTATCGTTTCAGTTTTGTCAATTCACCAAAACGTCTATGCGGAGTTATTGAGTCTCACGCAGCTAGTGAGTCCATGACCATGACTTCTGTTTTGTTTGATCAGCCGTTTTACTGCCGTGTTACGGAAAATTACGGTATGTAAATTAACATTTGCAGAATATTTCCGTGTAAATACCTCATTTCACAACGTATATACAGTCGTGGTCAAAAGTTTACATACACTTGTAAAGAACATAATGTCATGGCTGTCTTGAGTTTCCAATACTAATTTCACTGCAATAAGGCGCTTTTGGTAGCCATCCACAAGCTTCTGCTTGAATTGTTGACCACTCCTCTTGACAAAACTGGTGCAGTTCAGCTAAATGTGTTGGTTTTCTGACATGGACTTGTTTCTTCAGCATTGTCCACACGTCAGGACTTTGGGAAGGCCATTCTAAAACCTTCATTCTAGCCAGATTCCTTTACCACTTTTGACGTGTGTTTGGGGTCATTGTCCTGTTGGAACACCCAACTGCGCCCAAGACCCAACCTCCGGGCTGATGATTTTATGTAGTCCTGAAGAATTTGGAGGTAATTCTCCTTTTTCATTGTCCCATTTACTCTCTGTAAAGCACCAGTTCCATTGGCAGCAAAACAGGCCCAGAGCATAATACTACCACCACCATGCTTGACGGTATGGATGGTGTTCCTGGGATTAAAGGCCTCACATTTTCTACTCCAAACATATTGCTGGGTATTGTGGCCAAACAGCTCCATTTTTGTTTCATCTGACCACAGAACTTTCCTCCAGAAGGTCTTATCTTTGTCCATAGGAGATGGCAAGAAAGACATGAAAAGAAGCTCGTTTGCGGCTACCTTTTTTTTTTTTTTTTTTCAACCCTTCTTGATTAATTCTTCATTGAAACAGGAAGATATAAACATCCCATCAGTCTTTTTTCCGGGTGAGAGCAGAGATTGTACAGTAAGTGATTATTTTATTATGTTGGTATATTTTGTTTAGCACTTAGCAATGCTGCTTCTAATACATGTTTAGTCTACTTTATATATTTTATTTTTGCCTTCTTTTTGTGCCCTTTGTGTGCATTTTCCTTTCCATCCTTTGTAACTGAGCTACTGTGTGGAGCGATTCCCTTGTGGATCATTCAAGTTTGTCTAAGTCTAAATCTTCCTTATATTCAGGATCAATAATGTACGTTTCTGGAGCATCGTTTGTCCTGAAGTAGTCTTTGAAGTATGCCATGATTAGTCGTGTTGTTGTTAAAGGAAAAGAGTAAATTCACCGCCATATTTTAAAATGAGCAAAATACATATATATGACATGTTGTTATGAATGTTACCAGATACTACATCACATATATACTGACAGCATGTGTATACAACTCTGAGAGCCTTTTGGAGGTTTTCAGAGCGCGTTATAAACGGAATAGATACATTCCGTCGCCTCCGATATTAGCTGACTTTTGCTAGCTTTTTTTTCCTATTTGATCATTTAAGTTGAGTCAGCAAAGGAGCCACGTTAAAAATAATACTTTGTGTTCAGTCCACTAATATTTATTCCACGTTCATTCACCCAATATAACGCACTTGCCGACAACGTGGGTATACGTAAAAGCAGGCACATTCACGATAACATGTAGTGTTTTGCTCATTTTAAGGAATGCTGAAAGATACAACCATCCCATCAGTCAGCATCTCGGAGAGAGCAGACGTTGCCATGATTAGTCGTGTTGTTGTTGTTGTTGTTGTTGAAGGAAAAGAGTAAATTTGCCGCCGTATTTTAAAATGAGCAAAATACATATATATGACATGTTGTTATGAATGTTACCAGATACTACATCACATATATACTGACAGCATGTGTATAAAACGCTGGGAGCCTTTTGGAGGTTTTCAGAGCGCGTTATAAGCGGAATAGATACATTCCATTGCCTCCGATATTAGCTGACTTTTGCTAGCTTTTTTTTTCTATTTGATTATTTATGTTGAGTCAGCAAAGGAGCCACGTTAAAAAGATGATTTTGTGTTCAGTCCACTAATATTTATTCCACGTTCATTTACGCAATATAACGCACTTGCCGACAACATGTGGGTATACGTAAAAGCAGGCACGTTCATGATAACATGTACAGTGTTTTGCTCATTTTAAGGAATGCTGAAAGATACAACCATCCCATCAGTCAGCATGTCGGGGAGAGCGGACGTTATAAGTCACAGTTTTGTTACGTTTTATCTTGTTGATGAAACGTTTAGCACTTAGCAATACAGCTAGATGATGCTTAGTACTTCACGATAAAATGTGTAGCGCATCCTCCTTATATTCAGGCTCAAAAATAAAAGGTGATCTCTGTTGGCTCTCATCAAGTCTGCCATGGTTAGTGGTAGTAAGCTGTTGGTGGAAGTAGCGTCATGAAAGATGAAAGATAACTAAAATATGTAAACAATACGTGTCAGCATAAATATGCCTGTTATTAGATTATACACTCACACCATGTATATAAAGCCTTGTTGGATTTTTTTTTTTTGCTTTATAGGTGGAATAGATGAGTTCCATTACCTGCACTGCTAGCCGCCTCTTCCTAGCAGTTTTTTTTTTTTTTTTTTTACTATCTGGAGCACACAGAAAAGAGAAAGACGTGTTCTTGTCTTACAAACGGATGGTAGATAAATATAAATAAATAAATAAATTAAGTGCATATAAATATAGATAAATAAAGTGCAGTAATCAAGTATATTTCTATTGCGGTAGTAAAAATTCTACTTTAGCTCTAACTTTACTTATTTTGTTGGCACAAAATAAATCAATAAAATAAACAAATTTAAGAATGATTTAGAAAATAGGTAAATACATGTTTGAGGATGTGTAGTACATTTTAATTCCACTTGATGTCACTGTTGTGTTGAGCCAATGCACGGACAACGTCTCGATGCAAGGAAACGTCATTTCCGCTTTTTTTCTGTTGAGCTGCACGGCGGCGGATAGCCCGGAAGCGGTTTCCTTCCGTCTTCGAAGCGGAAATGACAACCGTGTTGTCATTGTAAACGTAGTAATAAAAGGCGAATCAAATCAAAATAGAAATATATGTAGTGTCCATCGTGTGAAACACGAATACAAAGCAAATACAAAAGACTCACAAATGACGGGTGTGACCGTGTAATTGGTCCGGGTTATCGGGGACTGTTATTGCCGACGGACACTATGCCTGCTCATGTTTTGTGATTTTATGCCCGATTTTACTTCCTGTGCCTTTTTGTTCTATTGGCACCGTAGTTAGTTTTTTCAATCATTGACAGTGTAGACAATAAAATATTTGAATATATACATTTACCTTTTATGGTATTTTCAAGCTTTGTAGGTGTCATTGCATACTTGAGGCGGCAGAGGGCGCTGTTGGAGTGTTCCTATTAGGTGCTGCTGCTACTAAAGCAGCTTACGAGATGGAAGAGTGAGTCATTTCTCAGCACCATGGCGTCCCGCTGACTCACGACGCGAGGGCAAGGACACGCGGGGCGAATTTGCAGCTCAATCGTGCTTGAAATCAGCTCGAAAACATTAACTTCATCTTGACCTGCAAACTTCTCCATGCCGTAAATGCCGTGCAAAGGCGGGGCCTGTTGCCGTGACGTCATCGAAGGTTTCAACGAAGCTTTGTTTTGTTGGCTTAAAAAAATAAACAAAATTAAAAAAATAAATAAAACGTAGCTTTGTTTTGTTGGCTTAAAAAAAATAATTAAAATAAAATAAATAAATAAAACGGAGCTTTGTTTTGTTGGCTTAAAAAAAATAACTAGAATTAAAAAAATAAATAAAACGGAGCCTTGTTTTGTTGGCTTAAAAAAATAAACAAAATCAAAAAAAAAAAAAAAGGTTTTGTTAGCTTTAGCTGTTAGCAGCGCTTCTTGTCAACAAACGACGTATTATTTGGATGGCAAGTTTGTAACTTAATTCCTTGTTCATACACGTACGTATGTTGTTTTCAGCTGCATTCAGGCGTGTATATATATATATATATATATATATATATATATATATATGATAAATGGGTTGTACTTGTATAGCGCTTTTCTACCTTCAAGGTACTCAAAGCGCTTTGACACCACTTCCACATTTACCCATTCACACACTGATGGAGGGAGCTGCCATGCAAGGCGCTAACCAGCACCCATCAGGAGCAAGGGTGAAGTGTCTTGCTCAGGACACAACGGACATGACGAGGTTGGTACTAGGTGGGGATTGAACCAGGGACCCTCGGGT
This sequence comes from Nerophis lumbriciformis, assembly GCF_033978685.3. Classification (NCBI taxonomy): domain Eukaryota; kingdom Metazoa; phylum Chordata; class Actinopteri; order Syngnathiformes; family Syngnathidae; genus Nerophis; species Nerophis lumbriciformis. Next base: position 31,439,435 of record NC_084568.2, on the reverse strand, counting down.
CGCGCACGGCCACTCTTCCACTGCGATATATATATATTTTTAATATATATATATATATATATATACATTTAAAAAAATGTTTATTTATATTTACATCAAACAAATACATGTAAATATAAATAAAAAACATTTTTAAATTATTTTTATTAAATTTATTTTAAATATATATATATATATATATATAAAAATATATATCCGCCTGAATGCAGCTGAGATAGGCTCCAGCACCCTCCGCGACCCCGAAAGGTACAAGCGGTAGAAAATGGATGGATATATATATAAATATCAATAAAATAAAAATAAAAATCTCAAAAGTAGCATGCCCAGTTACATCAAACTACACTAACTGCGTTGTAACAGACCTTAGAGTAATTAGATTACGCTTTCCCAACACTGCAAACCCCTTTCAAAAAGAGACGTGAATTGCTTTTTATTTCATTTTATTTATCTTTAAAGAACCCAATACGAATCGGGGGGATGTTTTCAAAATGGGGTACAACAATAAAAAAACTGACCATGTTCATTCTTTCTCCAGATGGGATCTCAGGCCGTGTGCTTTAAATAAGCCGATTAGACGGGAAGTCCTACTGTTGCACTGTTAAGAACCAATGTACCTGCTACTTCCTCTGTGTGTGTGTGTGTGTGTGTGTGTGTGTGTGTGTGTGTGTGTGTGTGTGTGTGTGTGTGTGTGGTGTCACCGGGGTTTCAATGTGGACAGATTATTGCACTCCAAGAAAGAAAAGAAAAAAGACATGGCTCTTAAAAGGATGACAAACAAAAAGGGTTGAATTCAGTGTCCCTGCCCCGCTCCTACACATATCACCTTGTGAATAAATATTGCAGACATATTTAGAAAATATGAAAGTGACTTGAAGCAAAAAGAGGAAATAGGTTTAAAAAAAAAAAAAAGAGGAGAAAACATTACTGCATTTTCTTGTTTGTGCCCACACAAAACAGCCCAAATACCTAAATGGACAGTTGAAAAAATGGTTTATAAGATACATCGCTCCAATCAGAACACCATTTGTGGGAATAAAAATTCTCAATTTCATGTCATATTGCATCTTTTCATCACCACTTTGTGTCAATTAAAAAAATAAAAAATAAAAAATAAATCACAAAAATGGAAGTCTAATAATATTCCAAGCTGAAGAAAGAAGGGAAGAAGGAATCAAAGATAGGATGGACTCAAGTTGAAAAGAAAGTTGGGCCGTGGTTGACAGTAGAACCGGGTAGAACCGGGAGGTGGTGGGCCCGTTTGTGTGCTTTCACCTTGCGTTGGTTCCGCTGGTGTACCCCGTGGTCTGCATTCATTCATTGCGTTTACTCGCGTGTTCTCTGTTGGATTAGCCATGACTCAGTGTTTACAAATCATCACAACAATTACTGCTCGCGCTCCACACGCGGCTGGAGGCAAGACGCGCAGGGGGCGGCGCCGCCTTACTGCACGCAGCAGGCGTGGCCGTTGGGATCCTTGAAGCGCAGACGCATTTTGGGCCGGTATTTCTCGAGGTAAAGGAGCTGTTTGGAGTTGAAGGCGCCGCGTCTCTTCCTGTGGAGACAGAGATGAGGGCAAAGTCCACTTTAAATGATGCTCACGTGGACATTGAGACACACACGTTCTCGGCTAAAGTGATTTTTTTTCCCCCTACGCTTTGAACACTGCGGCTTGTAAAAACAGCGCGGCTAATTAGTAGGGGTGTAACGGTATGTGTATTTGTATTGAACCGTTTCGGTACGGGGGTTCCGGTTCGGTTCGGAGGTGTACCGAACGAGTTTCCACACGGACATATTAAGTAGCGTAACGCACGTTGTGTAAACAATGCACACCGAGGCACAACACACGGCATGATAGCAGCTAACGGGCTAGGATAGACTGACCACACGTCCTCTTTTCACCGGACATGTCCTCTTTTGCGGAACTGTCAGGGCGGAGTTTCTTAAATGCCTCAAATGTCCGGCATTTTGAGTTAGGGTGTATTTTCAATGTACGTTCAGGGTTAAGAAGGGGTTAAAAACAAAACAAATTGTGCGCACAGCAGCATTGGTGAGGGAGGGGCAGAGACAGAGAGAGAGTTATGATAAACGTGCATGCGTCGCCAGGCTCTGCTTTTTATCCATAGATTTAATTTTTTATTATCTATAGCAGGGGTGTCAAAAGTGTGCCATTTGCGGCCCACAGCTAATGTTTTAAAGGCCCACGGAACATTCTAAAAATACTATTAAAATAAACAAAAACATAACAATAGTGAAATAAAAAAGCTTAAAGGTTAAATGTAATTTAGAAAAAGTTGCAATGTTGACTAATAAAACAAAGCTGTTTTTTTTTTTCTTTCAAACTGTCATTGCTCAAAACATAATATTGAATCAAAATCAATGTTATTATGAATTATTGACCTATCCAAGGTTCCCATTACTTCACATCAAATATTCCAAGAAGAAAAATATTTTTGGTGGAAGACTTTGCAAATTTGGTAAATAAATAACCCCAAAATTTATATTTTGTTGTTTTCTTACTGTACCGAAAATGAACCGAGGTACGTACCGAACCAAAATTTTTGTGTACCGTTACACTCCTACTAATTAGTGATTTTTTTCTTCGCTGACAGCCATAATGCAAGTAGTTTTCAAAGTGCTGCGGTGTTTAGTGCTCTCAACCGGAAGTACACATGCCGTTCCTGTCTTCTCCCTCGCCACATTGCGTTTCAAATATTGTGGCTTCACCACATTGCAGATTTTTGGGGGGGATATTTTTTGAAAACATTTTCTGGATCCTAAGTGAAGTGCAGTGAATTGTATTTATATAGCGCTTTTCTCTAGTGACTCAAAGCGCTTTTACATATATCTAAGTTACATTTAAACCAGTGTGGGTGGGCACTGGGAGCAGGTGGGTAAAGTGTCTTGCCCAAGGACACAACGGCAGTGACTAGGATGGCAGAAGCGGGGATCGAACCTGGAACCCTTAAGTTGCTGGCACGGCCGCTCTACCAACCGAGCTATACATTTTCAAGCATAAAAAAATGGCTAAATAAAGTTGAAACTTTACAGTAGTATTGGCCACTTGAGACCAAACCAATCAGAGGGCGCTGTTCAGTACCGTGGACACTGATTGGCTCGACCTCAAAGTTGCTAAAGGCTATTATTTCATGTCTAATATATGATATATTTGGAAGGTAGTAAACCGTTTTTTTATTGCCCTAGCTTCATAATAAATGCTTTGCAGAAATTATTCATGGATCTGAGCCGAGGATGTTGTGGCTTGTGCAGCCCTTTGAGACACTTGTGATGGAAGGGCTATACAAATAAACTTTGATTGATGTCCGGAACCAATCACCAGCGATGATATTTGTTTATATTGAGAAATGGGGTGTTTTAGACTGCAATATTGTTCAATTTGCCACACTTATTAAAAGTACAGTCAAATGATTATTTCAGATTAATCACATTTTTGGATTAATCGTGATTAATCATAGTTGCAACCAAAGCGTTTGTTGGTATGAGAGACGTGCGTGTTAACCACCGCTGGCTGGCCTCTGTTACCCTTATCTTTTTCACTTATGTAATAATGCAACCAATAGTATTATTATCATATACTCCAAACATGTTTTGTGTGGTTAAAATAAAAATAAAGTAAAATAAGTAATCCACCGTAAAAATGACAAAAGATTTTATGGACTGTAAACCCCCCCCCCCCCCCCAAAAAAAAAAACAGTGGTACTCTTTTTCTATTTACAGTATTATGCTGTAAAAATCACTGTAAAATGTGTGGTAAAATACTGGCGACTGATCTGACTTTTTTTTTTTTTTTTAATCTTTTTGACAGTGTATGTAATAAAAGATAATAGTCCAGAGGTTCTTAACCTTTTTGACCACTCAAATATTAACACTGAATTAGTAATCTTACTCTGGATTTTGATCATGTTCAATAATTACATCTAACTTACTTACAATTCAAAAGTATTAATCTCGTCAAATGATATTACGGTAAACTATGAAACCAGAAAATAAATGTACCCAAAATTAAGCAGTGCTAAGATAAATACATGCAATTAATAAATAACATATATGTTTAACTAGTGTCAGTACAATTTAAGTGCAAATAAAAACACAGCTTCACCACTTCAGTCATAATGTTTGCGCTTAAGAAACTTCTCTATGACTTCTTCTGTTTGTTTGATATTGCCATGACTGCCACAAGTGGTGGAAAAGTGTATTACAACCGAGTATCAATGCAGACAACTGCTGAAAAACTGGTATTTTTGCCGGTCCTCTGGGAGGTGCGTGCGGCCCTATGGTTAAAAAAACACTACAAATCTAATCCAGGGGTGCCAAACTGGTTTTCATTGAAGGCCACGTCACAGTTCTGGCTGCCACTTGTAACAGTGAATATAAACTTGATATACAACTGTCTTTGCATTTGATCATTCATTTTTAAAATGGATGGATCATTTGCTTTGAGGTCATCCAGTAAGTCAAGATAAGAAGCAGATATTTTGGTACTTTTGGCAACAACATTGAAAAAGCAAAGCTAATTAGAAAGACAATGTGCTTTATTGAGGCACATTTCCATCTTTTCACGGGCCACACACACTTTAAAGGCTATAAAATAAAAACAATGGGGCAGGCCCCGTAAATAGGACGTGGGTGGGGCAACATAAAAACAATGTGGTGGGCCATGTCTGGTTCCCAGGCCTTCAGTTTGACACCTGGGATCTAACGCTTCAGGACTGTATCATGAGTCAAATTCTTATGCATTTATATTAATATTTTATGCACTGTTACTTACATTCATATATCATGCACTGTTACTTATATTAATATATTATTCAGTTACTTATATTCATATATTATTCACTGTTACTTATATTCATACATCATGCACTGTTATATTCATATATTATGTTATTTTAATTACCGTAATATATTACTTATATTCATACATCATGCACTGTTATATTCATATATTATTCTGTTACTTATATTCATATATCATGCACTGTTACTTATATTCATACATCATGCACTGTTACTTATATTCATATATCATGCACTGTTATATGTTATGCGCTGTTATATTCATATTTAATGCACTATTACTTATGGTCATATTATTCAGTTACTTATATTCATATATCATATATTCATATATTATGCACTGTTACTTATATTCATACGTCATGCACTGTTACTTATATTCATATATCATGCACTGTTACTTATATGTTATGCACTGTTACTTATATTCATATTTTTTTTTTTTTTTTTTTTTTTTTTTTTTTTTTTTTTTTTTTTTTTTTTTTTTTTTTTTTTTTTTTTATGTCCTGTCCAGCTTCTCAGGCAAATCATATAGTTGATGTAGATGCCCATGTCGGCTGTTCAGATTTACTTTACAAAAGAGAAGTGTAGGATACTTCTCTTGTTGCCTTATTTGTATTTGACTTTATTAAATGTATTTATATTATCATTTAGTGCAGCCGGGCCAGAGCAGGAGGGGATAGAAAGAGAAAAAAAAAAGAAGACAGAGGGGGAAATTGTGGGGACAAGAGGGGGATTAGACAGAGAGACAAAAACAACAACAGCAAACAACAACAACAACAACAATAGAGCAACATCAGCAAATATGACATGTACAAATATGATGGTAAAAGTAATAGCAAATAAGCAGTTAGCGAAAAAAAAAAAATAATACAGAAATGACAATGAGCATTATTACACTACAAATGGATCAATACAAATACCAATAGAAATAGCGCTATTGATAATGAACAATACCAATAATTTACCTTTATTATCAACAATACAGTTGTTTAAATGCAACAATACATATACGTAATGATAACTTGAGATACGAAAGAATGCAGAAAAATGGAGGGGGAGAAAGAGAAGCAACCTACATTAACCTTGTAGATTGTTATAGTCACAATAGGTTAAGCTTTGTCAGTGTGCCATGTGTTACACCCAGTTTACCCTAGGGCAACAACGTTAATATATGTTTGATGAAACGTGATTATGTGCATGAGTGTAAGTATGCATATGTACTTGTATATGTACAGAATGTGTATATGTGTTTGTACAATGAATGTATATGTACAGAATGTGTATATGTGTTTGTACAGTGAATGTATATGTACAGTATGTGTATGTGTATGTTTGTATATTGAATGTGCGTGTGGATGTACGAACATTAGGTAGGTAAATATGTACTGTATTTGTGTATGTATGTGGGAGCGTAGGTACCTATGTACGTATGTGAGCATATGTGAATTTGCATGTACAATACATTCGACTCCCAGAGTGCGTGGGAGCCAGAGCACGGCCCCATCACCCCCGAGAGCCCAACCCACAAACAGGAGGCGTGGTGCCCAGGGAACCAGGGACCACCGCCCCCACGCAGCCAAGCCGGCCAGCGACAGGAACCCCAGAGCCCGACCCACCGTACCGCCCACAAGGGCCAGCAGCAGGCCGCAGACAGACGCACCCGGCAGAGGACAGGGCACGAGAAAAGCAGGGGACAGCCAGACCCCAAGCCAGCGAGAGACCACACCCCACACGGGCAGAAAGGCGAGACGCCCCGCCCGAGGGACCCAGAGACTCCCCGCAACCGGACGGGAAGACCGCCCCCGCCCCACCGGCAACCGGGCCCCCACGAGCCCACCCCCCACCCCCGGAGAGCGCGGCGAGGCCAGCCCCCGGCCACCCCACCCAAACCGGCCGCCGCAGGACCACCCAGGCACAGGGCCACGGGAACCACCCACCCCACCCGCAGGGACCCCAACGATGGAGATGGAACAACCAGCAACCGCCCCGCCGAGCCCCCCCCCTGAGGGAGGGGAAAAATTAAAAAATAATATTAATAAAATATATTTAAAAAAATAAATAAATAAATTAATTAATTAATTAATTAATTAAAATAAAAAAAAGAATTAAAAGAAGATCACAGACATGCTGACAAACAAGGTCACTACCCCAGCAACTGGCCGACTCGCAGCACCTTGGAATACCTTGCAGCACCAAGCTACCACAATAGACGCAGGGACTAGCTAACTTATATTCATATTTAATGCACTGTTACTTATATTCATATATCATGCACTTTTACTTATATTCATATATTATTCACTGTTACTTATATTCATACGTCATGCACTGTTACTTATAATCATATATTACTTATATTCATATACCGGTATCATGCACTGTTACTTATATTCATATTCATATATTATTTACTGTTACTTATATTCATATATTATTCACTGTTACTTGTATTCATATATCATGCACTGTTACTTATATTCCTATATTATTCACTGTTACTTATATTCATATATCATGCACTGTTACTTATATTCATATTTAATGCACTGTTACTTATATTCATATATCATGCACTGTTACTTATATTCATGTTATGCACAGTTAGTAATATTCATAAATTATACATATTCATATATTCATATATCATGCACTGTTATGTATATTAATATATTATGCACTGTTACTTATATTTTTATATCATGCACTGTTTTTTTATATTCATATATTATTCACTGTTTCTAATATTCATATATTATTCACTGTTACTTATATCCATATATTATGCACTGTTACTTGTATTCATATATCATGCACTGTTACTTATATTCATATATCATGCACTGTTACTTATATTCATATATCATGCACTGTTACTTGCATTCATACTGTATATTAAGCACTGCTACTTATATTCATATATCATGCACTTTTACTTATATTCATATATCATGCACTGTTAGTTATAATCATATATCATATGCACTGTTACTTATATTCATATATCATGCACTGCTACTTATATTCATATTTAATGTACTGTTACTTATATTCATATAATATGCACTTACTTATATTCATATATTATGCACTGTTACTTATATTCATATATTATGCACTGTTACTTATATTCATATATCATGCACTGTTACTTATATTCATATATTATTCACTGTTACTTATATTCATATATTACTTATATTCATATATTATGCACTGTTACTTATATACATCTATTATGCACTGTTACTTATATTCATATATTATTCACTGTTACTTGTATTCATATATTATTTACTGTTACTTATATTCATATATCATGCACTGTTACTTATATTCATATAATATGCACTTACTTATATTCATATATTATGCACTGTTTCTTATATTCATATATTATGCACTGTTACTTATATTCATATATCATGCACTGTTACTTATATTCATATATTATTCACTGTTACTTATATTCATATATTACTTATATTCATATATTATGCACTGTTACTTATATACATCTATTATGCACTGTTACTTATATTCATATATTATTCACTGTTACTTGTATTCATATATTATTTACTGTTACTTATATTCATATATCATGCACTGTTACTTATATTCATATATCATGCACTGTTACTTATATTCATGTTATGCACAGTTAGTAATATTCATAAATTATGCATATTAATATATTACATATATTCATATATCATGCACTGTTACGTATATTAATATATTATGCACTGTTATATTTTTATATCATGCACTGTTTCTTATATTCATATATTATTCACTGTTTCTAATATTCATATATTATTCACTGTTACCGGTACTTATATTCATATATTACTTATATCCATATATTATGCACTGTTACTTGTATTCATATATCATGCACTGTTACTTATATTCATATATCATGCACTGTTACTTATATTCATATATCATGCACTGTTACTTGCATTCATATATTAAGCACTGCTACTTATATTCATATATCATGCACTTTTACTTATATTCATATATCATGCACTGTTAGTTATATTCATATATTATGCACTGTTACTTATATTCATATATCATGCACTACTACTTATATACATATTTAATGTACTGTTACTTATATTCATATAATATGCACTTACTTATATTCATATATTATGCACTGTTACTTATATTCATATATTATGCACTGTTACTTATATTCATATATCATGCACTGTTATTTATATTCATATATTATTCACTGTTACTTATATTCATATATTACTTATATTCATATATTATGCACTGTTACTTATATTCATATATTATGCACTGTTACTTATATTCATATATCATGCACTTTTACTTATATTCATATATCATGCACTGTTAGTTATATTCATATATTATGCACTGTTACTTATATTCATATTTAATGTACTGTTACTTACATTCATATAATATGCACTGTTACTTATATTCATATATTATGCACTGTTACTTATATTCATATATTATGCACTGTTACTTATATTCATATATCATGCACTTTTACTTATATTCATATATCATGCACTGTTAGTTATATTCATATATCATGCACTGTTACTTATATTCATATTTAATGTACTGTTACTTACATTCATATATTATGCACTGTTACTTATATTCATATATTATGCACTGTTACTTATATTCATATATTACTTATATTCATATATTATGCACTGTTACTTGTATTCATATATTATTCACTGTTACTTATATTCATATATCATGCACTGTTACTTGTATTCATATATTATTCACTGTTACTTATATTCATATATCATGCACTTTTACTTATATTCATATATTATGCACTGTTACTTATATTCATATATCATGCACTGTTACAAGTGGCCCTCTGGGGGCAGCTATGACACCCCTGATTTACGGTATATGCCGTACTAGTTTGTATTGACTTTATTTTGGCGGGGTCATGTTTCCTGTTGTCCAAGTTGAGATGAGAAATTATTCCAAACATAATTGTACTGCTCACAACATGGTTATGCTAAAAGTGAAAGTAAAGACACTTACTGCCTTATGAACTGCACAGCATCCTCATACTTCATTCCGGTCTCAATGAGAGCCAAGGCCACCAGGACAGGAGCGCTGAGAGGTCCAAAAATGCGGCACAAGGTGAGGGGGGCGGGGAGGAGAGAATAGAAGATTAAATGGCACAGTTCACATGGTTCATTCGTGCTACGGCGAGGCAGAGGATTGGCGGTTTGAACCTGGGAAACAAGCCTGGGAAATCACCGGGGGTGTACAGGTTTGACTGCTGCCCTGCTGGTGCACCGGGTTCATACCTCGCACACGTCATGGTGCCATGTTACAATAAGACACTGTCCTCCTTTCTCAACAGAAAGAGAGCCGGAAAGAAAAATAAATATTAACAAAAACAAAACTGGCAGGTCAGATCGCAACTCTCTCGGGGCGTAAACTTGGGTTTCTTGCATGTGAGCAGCAGGACCGCAGTTCATAATTCACTTTTAGTCACCGTCTTTTGACAGTCAGTCATATTTTAGTCGTCTAAATTGTTGTTTTAGTCGACCAAAATAACAGTAAATTTCGAGTATAAAGGATAAAGCATCTTTGAAGTTTTCTTATACCACTTAAGGTTTTTGCAAGGCATTTCAAAAACTAAATCCACAGCAAGACCTGCACTCTCGGATTATATCAATAACTACATTTCACACAAACTTTACTGCTTGTTGTTCGTTTAGTTGAATCCTAACGTTTATTTGTTCTTCAAATGTTGAATTGTGTGACTCAAATGTTCATATGAAGATGGGCCTGGGCCTACAAATTATTGCCGATGAGCTTCAAGAGGTAGTCACCTGAAATGCTTTTCACTTTACAGGTGTGCTTGAAGCTCATGGAGAGAATGCCAAGAGTGTACGAAGCAGCAATCAGAGCAAAGGGTGGCTATTTTGAAGAAACTAGAACAGGGGTGGGCAATTAATTTTTACCGGGGACCGCATGAGCAACCCGAGCACTGCTGGAGGGCCACATCGACAATATTTCAATTAGATTTTGCTCAATATTATTTTTGATATATACCGTAAGATAAATAATTATAATAATAATAATAATTAATAATAATACTTTCATTTAACCTAACTTAACTTTATACCAAAAGCACTGCTTTGGAAATCATTTGTACCCCTTTCAGAGATCACATTTATTTCCCCTTAAACATTCTCATGTTGCACAATGAAATGTAAGCATAGGATGAAGTGTGCATTCCTGTAACTTTCTCTAGTAACGGCATTCCATGATTAATATCAATAAATTAACATTAATAATAAATGACAGTAAAATAAGCACACGTATGACTGAGGAGTCATAGTGTAACTTTGTGTGGTGTTTGAGTTGTCCGACTTTTTGTGTGGCCATAAACGCACCAGAGGTTTAGTGGTATGCGTGTTGGTGACAGATGACAAGTTGGTTTTGGCCTGGTTTGTACGGCAGAAAATGACTAGTTTTTCGAGATATACGTTTTTTTACTCATGTTTTTGGTGTAGTTATGGCCGTATATAAACAGTTTTGCTCAATAAAGTGATCGATATAATTCCTGGCCTGGAAGGATCTCGATAGACGTTACAATAATTGAACGGTGTTCAATTGAATGGTGTTGACGAACACCGTTAGGGCCGCTTGTTGTCACTGTCACTCAGAGTTGCATTGCAAAATTACACAGGATAAATGTGTTTATTTTGTTTAGAATTCAGATGGGTTTGATTTGGTGCGCGGCATATATTTGCTGTGCGCAGAGGACGCTTGAGCAGTGCGCAATTGCGCAGGTGCGCACCTTAGAGGGAACGTTGCTTGGCAGTCCATGTCTTGTTGAAAACACGGCATTCGTCATCAACTTTTCTCTTTTAAGCGTCTCGGGTGTAAACCGTGCATCACTTGTCGCTGTGCACCTTCACTCACAGGTTACACACGGACATACGCCCATAAATAACACTTTTCAAAATAAAAGCAGCGCCGTTGTATTGCGCGCACGACATAGATGTTTTTTCAACTTTATTTTGTAATTTGTGATTGCAGCTGTTCACATTCACTCACAATCACGCATACGTCCACACGGAAGTAATACAAATAACGCTTTTCAAAACAAAAGCAGCACCGTTGTATTGCACACTCGACACAGATACTTTTTAAAATTTATTTTGTAATTTATGATTGGCCTCACGCGGGCCGGACAGGGACAAAGGGCCGGATTTTGTCCGCGTGCCGCAGAATGCCCAGGTCTGAACTAGAATATAAAACGTGTTTTCAGTTATTTCACCTGTTTTTGTGAAGTACATAACTCCACATGTGTTCATTCATAGTTGTGATGCCTTCAGTGACAATCTACAATGTAAATAGTCATGAAAATAAAGAAAACACATTGAATGAGAAAGTGTGTCCAAACTTGTGTGGTAGCTTGAAAAATGACAAATTTGGTCTTTTTGGTTGTCAAGTTGTGCAATTAATAGCTGAACAATGTGCCGAGGACATCATATTGTACAGCTATTTCTGATTAATTAGCAGGCAAGCTCGCCTACAACCTCTTCAACAAAAGTAGTGGTAGAGTAAGCAGTCATGCTCCAATTCTACCGTTTTTAATAGTAACAGTAATTAAGTAGAGTAAGGAGTACTTTGGAAATATTCGCTTTGGCCGACTTATTAATGCATATAAAGATTTTGGCTAGCCAGCTGCAGACGGCGCTTCAAGTTGGTCGAATTTTTAGCCGGGAAAATCGAGCCGCAAGGTTTCCAACTTGTCTTTGTGTCTACCATGACAAAGATGAAGGTGTAGCATATTAAGGCAGGGATGTCCAAGGTGCGGCCCGGGGGCCATTTGCAGCACGCAGAGTTTTTAAAAAACAAAAATGTTAAATGTAGTACCAAAAAGTTGACATTTTTAAACTTGTAATTAATAATATAGTTAGTCACCTATACAACAAAAAACTGACAACGTTTTGTCTGTAAATATCTGGTTTTAGAGTTTAGAAAAAACCCTCAAAATGGCCTCTGCATAATTGGACTTTTCAGTATGTGGCCCTTGTCGGAAAAAAATAAAATAAAATATTAGAAGCTCTCGAAATAAAATTTTAAATATAAAAGGTTCCGTTAGTTAATTAAAAAATTGAAATAATACTAACTTATGAATTATTTAATTTGATGAATTAGAATAATATGCATGGTTATACAGTACAGGCCAAAAGTTTGGACACACCTTCTCATTCAATGGGTTTTCTTTATTTTCATGACTATTGACATTGTAGATTGTCACTGAAGGCATCAAACCCATGAATACACACGTTGAGTTATGTACTTCACAAAAAAAGGTGAAATAACTGAACACATGTTTTAGATTCTAGTTTCTTCTAAATAGCCACCCTTTGCTCTGATTACCGTATTTTTCGCACTATAAGTCGACGTTTTTTTCATACTTTGGCCGTGGGTGCGACGTATACTCCGGAGCGACTTATGTGTGAAATTATTAACACATTATTGTAAAATATCAAATAATATTATTTATCTCATTCGTGTGAGCGACGAAGAAAATGTCCGCAATCGTCACACACACGTCAGCAATCGTCACTCACACGCCAACCAATAAGAATTCGGCGGGGGGCGAGTCATGGCAGAAGTGCATTGTGGGCCATGATATACTAACTGCTTTATGCTATACGCTACTGCCTGAGCTATTAAAATGGATCACATCAACAATCGCGGTAACTTATAAAAACTGATAAGGACTGAACTAAAATGGCACCGAAAAGGAAATCATATACTGCAGATTACAAGCTGGACGTAGTGAAATATGCTGCAGAGCAGAAAGGACGCTAGCGGGGCTAGCATACCAGAGGCGACACAGAGGAAAAAGATTTCATGGGATTTAGCGATTAGGAGTGACAGATTGTTTGGTAAACGTATAGCATGTTCTATATGTTATAGTTATTTGAATGACTCTTACCATAATATGTTACGTTAACATACCAGGCACGTTCTCAGTTGGTTATTTATGCCTCATATAACGTACACTTATTCAGCCTGTTGTTCACTATTCTTTATTTATTTTAAATTGTCTTTTTGGATTTTATCAAATAAATTTCCCCCCAAAAATGCGACTTATACTCCAGTGCGACGTATATACAGTGTTTCCCACAGGACAGGCATCTATTTGTGGTGTGGTCGAGGGGCGGGGGGTGGCGGCGGCAGCGGCGATGACCAAGAAGAACGCGGAGTTGGAATATAATTACAACACTTTATGTACATATTTATATACAGATTTGAACAATTAGTTATTCACTGAAATATATTTATTAATTGTGGTTCTTACAAAAAATATATCTTATAAAATATAAAAGCTAAAATGTCTCTTAAAGCTCTGCCCCTTTAATTAGTGAATACTAAATAATTTAACTTTAGCCTACTACTACAACCATATTATTTACCAGCAACATAAAGTGAAATAGAGGCAGAGGTGTCCTGCCACAGTCAGTCAACCTCCTCCTCCTCCTGCTGCTGCTGAACAGGTCGCACCTGTGGTCCGGACTGTAGGCCTACCTCCTCTCCAAGTCGAGCCCTTTTCGGCCGTTGAAAATATTTTTCTATACTCATCTGTGTGTGAAGTGAAGTGAAGTGAATTACATTTATATAGCGCTTTTTCTCAAGTGACTCAAAGCGCTTTACATAGTGAAACCCAATATCTAAGTTACATTTTTTTAAACCAGTGTGGGTGGCACTGGGAGCAGGTGGGTAAAGTGTCTTGCCCAAGGACACAACGGCAGTAACTAGGATGGCGGAAGCGGGGATCGAACCTGCAACCCTCAAGTTGATGGCACGGCCACTCTACCAACTGAGCTATACCGCCCCAGGTATAGCCAGTGGAGTGAACATCCAACATTAGAATTTATTACTAACGAGCAGAACCGCTCTATGTACAGTGCCGTCTAACCTTAAGCGGCAGCAGCTCAACACATGCAGGGTTCAACGTTAAGGTTTTTTTCTACTTGCCCGACTTCTCAAATCTACTTGCCCCAATATTTTTACTTGTCCTGCCTAGGTTTTTTTCTGGCTGTGTAGTGCTCATGGCTTATATCTTACTAAAATCCTTCCCGTTGACTATTTACAACACTACACAGTATTTATTATTATTATTATCTATAATTACATTTAAATGGCATTGCATACATGTAAAATTAAATGCTATTTCACATTATTTGACCAGTAGCAGTTACACCCATCTGAACAGGTCAGCCACCTGTTTAAAGCCCGATCACATTTGAAATCTTGAAATGAGGGCCTTTAATGGCCAAAACATTAACCTGGACAACATTTTGAAAAGCTGGTTGGCTCAGATTTTATTCTTTTCATTGCATTCACATGCTGCAGTTGACAGTGGACAATTTAGCTTCAGTCCACGTGTGTTTATTGACAACAGGGTTATAACCTGGACACGTTAGCTCGTCGGTATGAAAACAGGTGACTGTTACTACGTGCGTCTGCCCCGGCCCCCGAGTCAAACAGCGGCGGTGTTAATGAAACAGCGTCAAGCTGCTCACCGTCAGTGAAACGCTCGGTGAAATCGCGGATTAACGTTAAATATATGACGAGCGATGCAGCTATAACCTATATTACCCTCGTATTTTGATCCTTCGTCGTCGTCGTCTTCTTCTGGCCCACCAGGTGAATTAAGTGCTATTGGCGGAGTTACAATGCATAGTAGGCTACTGCCACCTACTGCACCGGAGTTGTAACTACAAGGTACATTCACAGACAGAGTCCCATTGCTTTTATGAGCAGTTGAGCGAGTCAAAAGCCGAAAAATCCATTTGTGGCGGACGTAATTCTTTCGTGGCGGGCCGCCACAAATAAATGAATGTGTGGGAAACACTGATATGTTTTTTTCCTTCTTTATTGTGCATTTTCGGCCGATGCGACTTATACTCCGGAGCGACTTATAGTCGGAAAATACGGTACTGTTTTGAACACTCTTGTCATTCTCTCGATGAGCTTCGAGAGGCAGTCACCTGAAAGGGTTTTTCACTTCACAGGTGTCATAGTTTTGATGCCTTCAGTGACAATCTACAATGTAAATAGTCATGAAAATAAAGAAAACCCATTGAAATGAGAAGGTGTGTCCAAACTTTTGGCCTGTACTGTATGTGTAACTGAACATTAATATTTTCATAAAGGCAGCATTTTTGGTACACTAGGTTATGCAGTTACACAATCGTAATACCGGTATTATCTTCTATTCTTACATAGGAAAAAACAGAGAAATGGCAAGAAATTGGCTAAAAAATCTGACCTTTTCTCACTAATAATAATAATAATAAAATACTTGGTCACCATAACAGAGTTGATGTTTTGTCTCTAAATATATACACAGTATGTTTTTAGTTTTTTTTACAAAATAAAAAAGCTGCATTCTTTTGACCCTTGTATTGAGGTGTGTCACAATTAAAAACACCATGCCTTACAGACAGTAGTGCTGATTGGATGCCCGAGGTAATTATCCCCTGCCCCTCTCAAACATCCAACTGTGACTGAATAACTTAATCAAATTAAATATAATTGGATCTTGTCTGTCTACCTTTTGTTCTCATTTGTTGTCTGCTGTGTCAACTAACTTTGTCATTGTTTTCATTCGTTATCGTCCTATTTTAGTAAAGGGAAAATAAATACTGTCGACAATGACGAAGATGAACATTTTAGTCAACAAAATCAACACTGCATGTGAGAAATGGACACTTATTTCAAAGGAAAAAGGGCGAGCATTATTCTGTTGAGAACGAGACCTGAGTGAAGACGCTAAGCTGGAGCTCCTTGACGAGTAGTGCCAATTATATAACATCCGGAATGCAAAAAACGCTGGAAGCCACAGAGATCCGATTGGCCTCAATGTGCCTTGTGTTGTCAGGAGAGACCACTTCGCACCAGCTTGCCCAAATCATGTGCTCCTGCCTACTTTTGTTTTGGAATTATTATTGAGCACGGCTTGTTTGTAATTGTCTGCCACGCTGGCGGCGGATTGAGTCGGCGAATGTGCGCGCGCCCCGCCAGGACCGCCTCATGACCGACGGACTGATCACAAGCGTTAAGAGGAGGTCGCCTCGCAGCTCCGTCAAGCCTTATGATCGATAAACTCAGCACTTCAAGGTCTATTCAAAGAGCAGCAAGAGTTCCATATATTCACACAGCATCCAAGCGTGGTAAACAATAGCCAACATAATCTGCAACCCGTGCTGCCATTTGCTGGGCTCGGCCCCACACTCAGCTGCTCTTGCCAACGTTAGGGCCAACACAAATACGCTAAAAATAACTCCAGTATGTTGAACGTTGTTGTAGCAACCACAGGATGACGCCAATGGCAGTTGCCATATTCAAATGCACCATTGCATTTGGGTAAAATCAACTTCCATTGGGCTTTTTTTTCTCCTCCCACAGACATAAAAACAGTCATTTTAGAAGAGGATTAAATAAGCAGAGAGGATTACATCAAGGAAAAGTGTAATGATAACCATAGAAATGGAAATTAATTTTTTACGACATAGGATTGTAACGGTACATGTATTTGGTACAGAAGCAGAGATCTAAGCAGACTTTTGGCTAGCGATGCTGCCAAGGAGAATCCAGACCCTGGGGAACTTCCTTTGTTGTTAACTCAATCTCGTTATTTTTTTTAACACTTCATGAATGGAAAATTACAAATGGACACTACAACATGAGTGTGCTGGTGTTGTTCAGTAGAACTCGAGAGCGGAGCTACAAGCTGGACCTTTTATTGCTACCCTTAACGTCCTCAAAGTGACCACAGAATATAACAAGAACACCACCACCATGAGTGGGTTCAAAGAACATATAAAAAAGGCGGATATTTTTCCAGTTCGTAATGACATTGTAAAACATGTTTGCTGTCTAAAGGAAATACAGTGGTACCTCAATTTAGGAATGCCCCAACTTTAGAGTGTTTTGAGATAAGA
Source organism: Nerophis lumbriciformis (assembly GCF_033978685.3). Classification (NCBI taxonomy): domain Eukaryota; kingdom Metazoa; phylum Chordata; class Actinopteri; order Syngnathiformes; family Syngnathidae; genus Nerophis; species Nerophis lumbriciformis. Next base: position 31,421,598 of record NC_084568.2, on the reverse strand, counting down.
GCTGTCTCTAATTGTTATGCTTTGACTTAAGTTAGTTAAGTTAAAGTACCAATGATTGTCACACACACACATACTAGGTGTGGCGAAATTTGTCCTCTTAGGGCTGGGCGATATATCGATATACTCGATATATCGCGGGTTTGTCTCCGTGCGATATAGAAAATGACTATATCGTGATATTCGAGTTAGGGATGTCCCGATCCAGGTTTTTGCACTTCCGATCCGATACCGATATTGTTTTTGCACTTCCGATCCGATACCGATACTGACCGATACTGGCCTATCCGAGCATGTATTAAAGTTTAAAGTTATTTAGCCTACTTAGTTGTCAGAATCATGTTGAAAAGGGTTTTAGTACTCTTGATAACAACTAGCCAGCTGAGTTAGGGGAGTTTGAATAATACACAATGGTTGGTAACAAGAAACTGACCTGTTTATTCAAGGATAAACACAAAATAGTCAAAATTATACATGACAAACAGAAATGGCATCATTGAAACTAGGGCTGGGCAATATGGCCTTTTTTTAATATTGCGATATTTTAAGGCCATATTGCGATACACGACATATATCTCGATATTTTGCCTTAGCCTTGAATGAACACTTGATGCATATAATCACAGCAGTATGATGATTCTATGTGTTTTGATTGATTGATTGAGACTTTTATTAGTAGGTTGCACAGTGAAGTACATATTCCGTACAATTGACCACTAAATGGTAACACCCCAATAAGTTTTTCAACTTGTTTAAGTCGGGGTCCACTTAAATTGATTCATGATACAGATATATACTATCAGATATATACTATCATCATAATACAGTCATCACACAAGATAATCACATTGAATTATTTACATTATTTATAATCCAGGGTGTGGAGGGGGGCGCCGGATGTAAGTGTCAAAAAGACAGCCAAAAGAGTTTGATATGAGAATAAATCGAAAGTTAAAATATAGGGTAGAAATGCATCCATTTGCAGGAAATGTAGTCTTGATTTTCAAAATTTTCTTTCAAGGCTTGCATGTCTACATTAAAACATTCTTCTTCATACTGCATTAATATATGCTACTTTTAAACTTTCATGCAGAGAAGGAAATCACAACTAAATAGATCACTAATTTTTTCAGACGGTGTTGATCTGGAAATTTTTGCCTCAGCATTTTGATGGTGTGGGCGTGTGGCACCGAACAGAGATAAGCGTCTCGACAGACGTTATAATATTTGAACAATGATGATGAAAACGGTTTTCTCTGTCGTGTCTGTGTGTCGAAAATTGTTATGCGCTTATTGTTTTATTTGATTTTGTGCGTGGCATAGATTTGCCGTGCGCATAGGACGTTTGAGCAGGCGCGCACCTTAGCGGCTGCGCTAGCATCACAGCTAACGTTAGCCATGCTGCTACCTCTCTGCTCGGGGAGGACGTATACGTATGTGACGTATGACGTGACATATGACATGTGTAAGAAGGTGCGCTCGCTATCTGTGAGAGGGAGACACAGGAAAGAGTGAGAAGAGCCTGTCGTGTAATGCCAGCAGCTAAAAGCAACTGCGTGAGATTCCACAGATCTGTGGATGTGTTGAAGGTGTGCTGGGAAATGTGGAACGGAAATTACGGAGCAGCAGAAAAGTGGAATGTATTATTTAAATCGGTGCGTTGGAAAACACGGACCGGAGGTTTTTTTTAAACTGGATCTGGATCGGCATTTTCCCATGCCTTGCCGATACGCATTTTTTGGCAAATATCGGCGGCTGATCCGATCCAAATATCGGATCGGGACATCCCTAATTCGAGTACCGTATTTTTCGGAGTATAAGTCGATCCGGAGTATAAGTCGCACCGGCCGAAAATGCACAATAAAGAAGGAAAAAAACATACCGTGTTTTCCGATAAGCCGCACCTAAAAACCACAAATTTTCTCAAAAGCTGACAGTGCGGCTTATAAACCGGTGCGCCTTATATATGGATTAATATTAATATTCATTTTCATAAAGTTTAGGTCTCGCAACTACGGTAAACAGCCGCCATATTTTTTCCTCGTAGAAGAGGAAGCGCTTCTAATTCTACGATAAGCAACCGCCAAGGTAAGCACCCGCCCCCATAGAAGAAGAAGCGCGCGGATATTACGTTTCATTTCATTTGTGTGTTTCTGTAAAGACCACAAAATGGGTCCTACTAAGAGCCACGCGTACAACGCAGAATTCAAACTCAAGGCAATATGTCACGCAGAAGAACACGGAAATAGAGCAGCAGCGAGAGAATTGAACATAAATGAATCAATGGTGCGTAGGTGGAGGAAGCAACAAGATGACCTGCGCGTGGGAACAATGGATGACCGAAGGCGAACACACCTTCACTAAGACAGGGAGACAGCGTCGGACGACATACGGCAACATCTGCCAGTGGATTGTAAATGCCTGGGTGGATATATCGGTCTCAACTGTGGTGCGAGCTTTCCGGAAGGCAGGATTCACGGAACTGCTGGACAACAACAGCGACACTGACTCTGATGACTTCGACTTGGATGCCTTATTTGCCCAACTTTTTAATTCAGACACAGAAGAAGAAGAGTTCGAAGGGTTTATGGATGACATTAACGTTCGAGCAACGTTGAGTTATTGATGTTGTTATTGCTCTGCACTAGTTTGAGTGTTACTATTTTTGTGATTGCACATTTGCACATTACATTTTGGGAGTGAACAGAGTTATAAAAACGCTGGTTTGTAATATATTATTAAAGTTTGACTGACCTATCGGACTGTTTTTTTGACATTCCCTTTAGCGCAGCGTAGGTGCGGGTTATGACCCGGTGCGGCTTATAGGTGAACAAAGTTTTGAAATATGCCATTCATTGAAGGTGCGGCTTATAGTGCGGAAAATACGGTATATAAATTGCACAGAAGTATAAGTCGCATTTTTGGGGGAAATTTATTTGATAAAACTCAACACTAAGAATAGACATTTGAAAGGCAATTTAAAATAAATAAAGAATAGTGAACAATAGGCTGAATAAGTGTACGTTATATGAGGCATAAATAAGGAACTGAGAACGTGCCTGGTATGTTAACGTAACATATTATGGTAAGAGTCATTCAAATAACTATAACATATAGAACATGCTATACATTTACCAAATAATCTGTCACTCCTAATTGCTAAATCCCATGAAATCTTATAAGTCTAGTTCTTACGTGAATAAGCTAAATAATATTATTTGATATTTTATGGTAATGTGTTCATAATTTCGCACATAAGTCGCTTCTGAGTATAAGTCGCACCCCCGGGCAAACTATGAAAAAAACTGCGACTTATAGTCCGAAAAATACGGTATACGTTCTCACGCAGTTGTTTTTAGCTGCAGGCATTACACTACAAGCTCTTCTCACTCTTTGTTGTCTCTACTTCTCACAGAGACACAAAACAAGCGCACCTTATGTATACGCCCTCGCGGAGCAGAGAGGTAGCGGCATGGGTAACGTTAGCTGTGGTGCGAGTGGTAATACGAGAGAAAGAAGGTGCGAATCTGGTAACAAAGGAAGGAAGAATTAATTCCCAAGAAAAACAGCACGGGGTCCATTGTCTGGCGGTGGTTTGGCTTCAAGCACGAAGATGTCGAACAGTCAACCGTAATTTGTCAAGTGTGCTACAAAAAGTAGCATTACTGCTAATGTGTAGCATTATTTGAAAAGTCACCTGCTAGAGAATGAAAGAGTGCTTACTCCGCATGTCAACATCTCCGTTCGGTGCCACACCAACAAAATGCCGAGGCAACCATTTCCAAATCAACGCCGTATGAAAAAAATAGTCAACAGAAGGAGATAACGTCCGCAGGAACCTACCACATAGCGAAGGACATACACTATTTGATTTCCTATTATGCAGCTCATTTTTATTTGAGTTATTGAAATATCTTGTGTGACATCATGCACAAAAGTGCACTTTATTTGTTTTAAAGGGGAACATTCACAATTTCAGAAGGGTTATTAAAACCATTAAAAATCAGTTCCCAGTGGCTTATTTTATTTTTCGAAGTTTTTTTCAAAATTTTACTCATCACGCAATATATCCCTAAAAAAAGCTTCAAAGTGCCTGATTTTAACCATCGTTATATACACCCGTCCATTTTCCTGTGACGTCACACAGTGATGCCAATACAAACAAACATGGCGGTTAGAACAGCAAGGTATAGCGACATTAGCTCGGATTCAGACTCGGATTTCAGCGGCTTAAGCGATTCAACAGATTACGCATGTACCGGTATTGAAATGGATGGTTGTAGTGTAGGTTGTAGGGGACGGCGTGGCGAAGTTGGGAGAGTGGCCGTGCCAGCAATCTGAGGGTTACTGGTTCAATCCCCACCTTCTACCATCCTAGTCACGTCCGTTGTGTCCTTGAGCAAGACACTTCACCCTTGCTCCTGATGGGCCTGGTTAGCGCCGTGCATGGCAGCTCCCGCCATCAGTGTGTGTTTGTGTGTGTGAATGGGTGAATGTGGAAATAGTGTCAAAGCGCTTTGAGTTCCTTAAAAAAAAAGGTAGAAAAGCGCTATACAAGTACAACCCATTTACCATTTACCATTTAGTGTGGAGGCAGGTAGCGAAAACGAAATTGAAGAAGAAACTGAAGCTATTGAGCCATATTGGTTTGAACCGTATGCAAGCGAAACCGACGAAAACGACACGACAGCCAGCGACACGGGAGAAAGCGAGGACGAATTCGGCGATCGCCTTCTAACCAACGATTGGTATGTGTTTGTTTGGCATTAAAGGAAACTAACAACTATGAACTAGGTTTACAGCATATGAAATACATTTGGCAACAACATGCACTTTGAGAGTGCAGACAGCCCAGTTTTCATCAATTAATATATTCTGTAGACATACCCTCATCCGCTCTCTTTTCCTGAAAGCTGATCTGTCAAGTCAAGTTGGAAATGCATCTGCTTTGAGTGTCGCAGGATATCCACACATTCTTGCAATCTCTGTCGTAGCATAGCTTTCGTCGGTAAAGTGTGCGGAACAAACGTCCAATTTCTTGCCACTTTCGCATCTTTGGGCCACTGGTGCAACTTGAATCCGTCCCTGTTCGTGTTGTTACACCCTCCGACAACACACCGACAAGGCATGATGTCTCCAAGGTACGGAAAACGGAAAATAACAGAGCTGATTTGACTCAGTGTTTGTAATGTGTTTGAGAAAATGGCGGATTGCTTCCCGATGGACATCACGTTGTGACGTCATCGCTCCGAGAGCGAATAATAGAAAGGCGTTTAATTCGCCAAAATTCACCCATTTAGAGTTCGAAAATTGGTTAAAAAATATTTTTTTTTTCTGCAACATCAAGGTATATATTGACGCTTACATAGGTCTGGTGATAATGTTCCCCTTTAAACTATTGTAGACACGTTTTGTACAAAAAGTGCACTTTAATTTAGTGTTGTTTTGATATGTCATTTTAGTGACATCATGCACAAAAGTGCACTTATAGCTTGTTTTAAAATGTCTCTGACAATCTTGCACTTTCTGTTTTGAAATGACATGAATGTTTGTGCCACCGCTTAATAAATACAGTTTTGGTCAACTTACTTAGTTGTGATTTCCCTCTCTGCATGAAAGTTTAAAATGAGCATATATTAATGCAGTATGAAGAAGAATGTTTTAATGTAGACACATAGAATCATCATACTTGTGTGATTATATGCATCAAGTGTTCATTCAAGGCTAAGGCAAAATATCGAGATATATATCGTGTATCGTGTCGTGACATTGCTTTTTTTAATATCTCGATATTTTTGGCCATATCGCCCAGCCCTACTTCAAATGAAGACAGCTTCACCGCTTTGGTTATAATTGTTGCGCTTAAGAAATTTTGACGATTTTAGTTCCAGACCTTTTCTGTTTGTTTGAGACAGAGCGGTGTATAAAGAGAGTATGGCCAACTAAACGAGAAGCGCCATGTTTGCTACCAAGGACGTGTGCGGGTGTGCCCGGATGCATGCAATTGCTGTCGTTTGACGTGACGAGATAAACCAAAATATTACGTCTTTATATAGCTCTAAACATGAAAAGCTTACAGTAAAATATACTTTTATTTTGTGAAAGTACAATTTTGCGGCCGTATGTGACACTACATCCCTGCAGTGTTTCGTAACCAGCAGGCACTAACACGCACCCTACCGCTTAATTAACGTAAAAAAAAACAAAAAACAGAACCACCAAAAAATAACTTATTAGACTCATTTTGCCAAAACCTTCATTATCTTTGGACCAACAATCACAGAGAAATTGTGACTTGTGTGAATTATGTCAACTGTGGTTGTACTTGTAGTCACAGTATGTATCATTCATAATGTATTATTCTAGCTGATCGCTCTGTTTTGTACCAACGTGCTTTGTTTGACTCATAGGTCCCTTCTGTGGGGGGTAGTGCCAGACTTGTAATTATCTTCCAAAACACTAAGGGGCAGTGTTTCCAGCAGTTGTTAACTATATACTATATTTTTTTCCTGTGAAGTGACGATCAATGACCTCTTTGTTGACACTGGAACTAATTAGAGATGTCCGATAATATCGGACTGCCGATATTATCGGCCGATAAATGCGGAAATTATCGGAATTGGTTTCAAAAAGTAAAATGTATGACTTTTTAAAACGCCGCTGTACGGAGTGGTACACGGACGTAGGGAGAAATACAGAGCGCCAAAAAACCTTAAAGGCACTGCCTTAGCGTGCAGGCCCAATCACATTATATCTACGGCTTTTCACACACACAAGTGAATGCCAGGTCACACTGAGGGTGGCCGTATAAACAACTTTAACACTGTTACAAATATGCGCCACACTGTGAACCCACACCAAACAAGAAAGAGAACATCCGCGCCGTAACACAACATAAACACAACAGAACAAATACCCAGAACCCCTTGCAGCACTAACTCTTCCGAGACGCTACAATATACCCCCCCGCTACCGTAGCGAAGCCATTATCGGACATCTCTACTAAGAAACATATTTTTTTGGGTTAAGAAACACTATTATGGACTCCTTAAACAAGTTGTTGCCAATTTACTTCCCAGCGCTACAAAATTGTGTCTTCAATCAGTCGTTTAGTCCACTCACCGGCCGAGCCCGGCAACACAGTGCACGGCGATGCAGCAGCCGGGTTCCTCTCGAAACTTGGTGTTGAGCAGCTTGAGCCAGTCGTCCACAATATGGGTGGGAGGAGGGGCGCCATCATCGAAAGGCCAGTCCTTTAGAGCCAGAAACAAATGCACAGCTGACAAAAGAGGATCAGAACACAAGATAACAAAGGCCTAGGCAGCCTCGTACCAAAACCTGGATCCCCTCCTTCTCCACAGGAGCCTTGTCGTAGGTGGATTCGCACACCCTCACCACAGTTTGCACGGAGAACTTTTTCAGCTCCTGGCGTGAAAAACAGAGGGCAATTTTTAGACCACTCGTAAACACGCGCACATATAAACTCAACGTCCGCAGGCATACCTCGGTGAACTTGTTAAGCGTGGCGTTGGTGGGATTGTGGGTGATGAGGAACCTCATGCACTCGTAGGTGATCTCGACTGCAGCGGGGCGGTTCATGTTGGCGAGACGGCTTTGGGAAAAAACAATTACAATGCGAAACTCTTACAAAACAAAAAACAACGTTCAGGCTCAGAAGTCAGTAAAAGGAGATTTGTGGAAATGGTTGAATAAATAAAGATGACAACACGTGGAGAGGATGGGTCAACTATGAGGATGATGTACACACAGGAAGGGGAACAAAAACTAGTCCACAAAACTCCAGAATGTAAAAAAAAAAAAAGTCAAAATAAAAACCAAACAACCAAAATTGAAAATAATTTTGAAAAAAAAAATAAAGAAAAAGATGGAGAGACTATCCAAGAGTCATCCAATCAGTTTACCCCATTCAGGAGAGCTGTTTGTGATTGGCTGTTCAAAGAGAAAGCAGAAAGCAAAGGTGTCGTGTCGGCGGGGCAGTCGGGGCCAAGGACTACGCAATATCCCAGGAGGGCCTTTTCAAAGTCAGCGGTTTGAGTGCACTGGCCAGTCAAGGAGGTTTCTGGGTAGCGTAGTCCCTCGCGGGGCTGTCGATTCACTTCTCCACTGTGGTGAGGTGCTGTGCCTGGCAAAATTCCCCGCTCACACACGCCATATAGGTGCGGCCCAAGTCAACACAGAAAGCCTGCACACAGAGGAGGAAGACAGGAAAAAAAGGTGTAACTCGGACAAAATTCTTTCCAAAAAGTCATATCTAATTTGGCCTAAATTGACCTACAAATTATTGTTGATAATATCATTGCAATTATTTTTTTAAACCCAATTTAACCACTGATGTAATGACAAGTACACCATTTCAAATTCAATTAACTCGTATTTCTCATGTATTTGAACATTGTAATTGAAATGTAAACGTTTTAATACCAAACAAATAAGCAAAATGTTGCACTTGAATAGGGATGTCCCGATCCAGGTTTTTGCACTTCCGATCCGATACCGATATTGTTTTTGCACTTCCGATCCGATACCGATACTGACCGATACTGGCCTATCCGAGCATGTATTAAAGTTTAAAGTTATTTAGCCTACTTAGTTGTCAGAATCATGTTGAAAAGGGTTTTAGTACTCTTGATAACAACTAGCCAGTTGAATTAGGAGAGTTTGAATAATACACAATGGTTGGTAACAAGAAACTGACCTGTTTATTCAAGGATAAACACAAAATAGACAAAATTATACATGACAAACAGAAATGGCATTATTGAACTAGGGATGGGCGATATGGCCTTTTTTAAATATTGCGATATTTTAAGGCCATATTGCGATACACGACATATATCTCGATATTTTTGCCTTAGCCTTGAATGAACACTTGATGCATATAATCACAGCAGTATGATGATTCTATGTGTCTACATTAAAACATTCTTCTTCATACTGCATTAATATATGCTACTTTTAAACTTTCATGCAGAGAGGGAAATCACAACTAAAAAAAATCACTATTTTTTTCATACGGTGTTGATGTGGAAATGTTTGCCTCGGCATTTTGATGGTGTGGGCGTGTGGCACCGAATGGAGATAAGCGTCTCGACAGACGTTACAATATTTGAACAATGATGACGTAAACTGTTTTCTCTGTCCTGTCCGTGTGTCGAAAATTGTTATGCGCTTATTTTTTTATTTGATTTTGTGCGTGGCATAGATTTGCCGTGCGCAGAGGACGCTTGAGCAGGTGCGCACCTTAGCGGCTGCGCTAGCATCACAGCTAACGTTAGCCATGCCGCTACCTCGCTCTCTGCTGGGAGAGCGAGGTATGTGACGTATGACGTGACAGTATGTGACGTATGACGTGACAGTATGTGACGTGTGTAAGAAGGTGCGCTCGCTGTCTGTGAGAGGGAGACACAGGAAAGAGTGAGAAGAGCCTGTCGTGTAATGCCAGCAGCTAAAAGCAACTGCGCGAGAATCCCCAGACCTGTGGATGTGTTGAAGGTGTGCTGGAAAATGCGGAACGGAAATTAGGGAGCAGCAGAAAAGTGGAATGTATTATTTAAATCAGTGCGTTGGAAAACACGGACCGGAGTTTCTTTTAAACTGGATCTGGATCGGCATTTTCCCATGCCTTGCCGAGACGCATTTTTTTGCAAATATCGGCGGCCGATCCGATCCAAATATCGGATCGGGACATCCCAACCAAACTCAATAAAATAGGTCCTGTCTGTTAAGGAAGGGGTAGGGGGGACCCTCAAATAGACACAACCAAAACAATAACTACAATTGCTAAATAATGACCAAAATGATCACGGTTATTATTATTGTGGTATTGTTGAATGTACTCAAAAAGTAATTTTAACACTTCAATTTTAAAAAGACACAATATACTTTCTTGGCAGAGGAAACATATTTTGTTCTGACTTCATAAGGGCCATATTATTTTCATTTATGTGTTTAAATATGTTCTTTTATTTTAAAAATTGTAACATGTGCTCAGTTGTTTAACTTTCAATTTGTGAAGTCATGTTAGATCACTTCCTGTTGAACACAGTTTGTGTCCGTCCGTTTCAACTTGACACCTTCGAGATTATCGATAACTTTGTGCAAAAACAGCACATCCTTGACGTTTAATGTGAATACTGTCGCTCACCTGTTTGAACAGTAATGTGTTTGTACAAGTTTAGATTGGGAATAAGGTTTTGTAATGGGGAAAGATGCTACTGTCTATTGTTTACATGTTAGCATTTAAGCCAGCTAGCGCCAGTCAGTCTGTCTGTCTGTCCGTATAAGTGCAGTTATGAATGACGGTTCTTTGATCACTTTCATTGAATTCGGTAATACTAACCGTCGGAAGTTTTAACGCGGTTATCACGTTTATTTGTAGTACACACGGCCACAGCCGCAGAAACCGATGCAAAAGAGAATGCTCTTGAAGCATGCACATGGCGATTTATCAAAGCTGGAAAACTTACCGACTTAATTTTTATATATCGTCGGTTAATGGACGAATCGAATATCGGCCAAGGCCTATTTTTACGTTATACTGCTAATCTTACGATAAGGCTAGTGCTTGCCGATATCTGATCGAGATATATTTCAGGTCGATTACAGTGATAAGCTATAATCATAATAACTCCATCAGACTTTGCGAAAATGCCCCAGACAGCAGCCAATCAGAATAAGCAGCAAATTAAGCCGATGTACAATTTACGTACAACGCAACAAATCTGTTAAAGCATTTTATAAAGTGGCAACCAAGTGATTATACGATAAGTGTGAAAATGCGAGCGTAGTCTGCTGCACTTGCTATGTAGCACAAATGTTCCCGGGCGTCACAAACAGGAGCAATTTCCAAACGGCTCATTTGGAGGAAGTATGACGGAAGGCAAAACTGATTCATAGATATCCCTGCCATGTCTTTATGGTTTGAGTTCACATTTTCAAGGACTTATACAGATCTCAAAAACAAAAACAGGTAGCAATAGGTAGGAATCAATCAATCAATGTTTACTTATACATAGCCCTAAATCATGAGTGTCTCAAAGGGCTGCACAAGCCAAAACGACATCTCGGCTTAGATTCCACACCAGGGAAAGCTGGTTTCGCTGGTAAATCCCCTTTAAATAAACTGGAGGACGAGGCTAAACATGCTACACACCGAGAGCAAGCCAGAAGCAGGCACGCTTATGCTAATAACTTAGCTAGCCACCAAGCTAGCTCGAAACAACACCAATAAATCAGTGCTTAGTAAAGTTTAAGAAGGGCAGATGGGAGCGTTACAGCAGAAAATAAGCAGATATTACCAGGAAATCAATAAGTAGAATAATAAGAGTCTAGAGAGGATAATAATAACTGTTGGTATGTCAGCCATGTCACAGTCTGTACACGACACGCAAGAGGGCGGACCCATCTATAAATTGGTTAGTGTCAGCATATGATCGATACGACAGTGATTAGTGATTGTATCTTTTCAAAATCTTGTTTTTGTTTACAAACTGAAGGACTAATTCCCTGGACACAGGAAGACTGAGGGCAAAAACCAAATCATTTAACTTAGTAGTAGATTGATAGCAGTCTACTATTATTATTAGACGATAGTTTTTGCAGTTTTTTTTAGTTGTTGTGTAATATTGATGGTTTGCTCAAGCAATTGTGTGTACACTCCAGTTCTATGGGGACCATAAAATACAGGTCACGTTATTACCAAGATCGCGTTATATAAATCCTTATGTTTTACACTTTTTCTTTTCGAAAAGGTTATGCGCGTAGTTCGGTTGCCTAAGTTTGCTTGGTGGATAGAGTCCCCACGTCACAGAACGGGGCGGACACTCTACACCAGTGGGTTTGGATATCGCTGTGTCCTTTTGCAGACTTTCAGAACTATTTCCTTTGTAAATTTGTAAATACACAGTCATTTGGTGAAAAACAACGTGATTGACTCGGTTGGGGGGAAAAAATGGGCGAAAATGTGGGGTCAATGGCACGATCGCGTTAGATGGAATGTCGCGGAAATTCAGGGTCGATGGCATGATCACGTTATATGAAATGTCACGTTCTATTAGACAGCGTTATATTGAACTTTTGAGTGTAATAAAAGAAAATAAGGAACAAGTTTTAATATTGTATTGATCTCAATTACCGTATTTTTCAGATTATAAATCGCTCCGGAGTATAAATTGCACCGGCCGAAAATGCATAATAAAGGAAAAAAACATATAAGTCGCACTATAGTATAAGTCGCATTTTTTGGGGAAATTGATTTGATAAAGTCCAACACCAAGAATAGACATTTGAAAGGCAATTAAAAATAAATAAAGAATAGTGAACAGGCTGAATAAGTGTACGTTATATGAGGCATAAATAACCAACTGAGAACGTGCCTGGTATGCTAACGTAATATATTATGGTAAGAGTCATTCAAATAACTATAACATATAGAACATGCTATACGTTTACCAAACAATATGTCACTCCTAATCGCTAAATCCGATGAACTCTTCTCCCTCGGTGTCTCTTATAAACAACTCTGCTAACTCCAAAAAGGTAGACAATGCGCCGCTTCCTTTTATGGCAATGTGTTAATAATTTCACACATAAATCGCTCCAGAGTATAAATTGCACCCCCGGCCAAACTATGGAAAAAACTGCGACTTATAATCCGAAAAATACGGTACCCCAAAAAACGGATTAACTCGCTGGACTATAAAAACAATATAACATACATCCGTAAACGTGGATGCATACGCAAAAGTGCAACATATTCATCTGTACAGTAATCTATTTATATCTGCACCTTCTTTTGTAAATGCAAACAATCTGCACCTTATTGCTCTTTTATCCTGCACCACCACGAGCTAATGCAACACAATTTTGTTCTTATCTGTACTGTAAAGTTCAAATTTGAATGACAAAGGAAGTCTAAGTCTATATTGATAAACTGTCAATAGCACTCACCATAAACAATGAAAAATTTACAATTAATTCACTATGTAAAACTGCTTTGAGTCACTAGAAAAAAGCACTATATAAAAATAATTCACATCACTTCAATACATGTGATCGGTATCAGTTGATTTTTACTCATGGATGATTGGAACGAGCAGCAATAAAACTGATTCATAGTTTCTATTTGAGATGTTGCGTTTTCTGAATGAGTTTAACACAGTGTGACTTAAGTTGTTTTGTTTGTGCCATCGCGGTTTGTACTCCTGCTAAAGAATACAAATTATGAAATGTAATATTTTCCTATATATGACATTAATTACTACTGTGAGGGACCCTGTAATTCCCAGCCCAAGTGGATCCTGTTTACAAAATGGCACAAAATCCCCTCGCTTTAATAGGCTCTTTGCAAGGGGCTCCAGACGCACACAGGTCTTGAAGAGCTGGTGCCAAGTCCTTGACAGTCTGAATCCTGCCGCCGCAAACTGGTTGGAGCTGTCTCGGAGCAACATGTGAGGGCGGGTCGGGGGGTTGGGGGGGCAGGGCGCGGGACAGTGCATGACGGTGGAAATGAATATGTACAGAAGGCAGAGAAAAAGCTTGGACTTTAGCACTGAGTCACAGGCCGTAGTCACAAGGTGAGGATTACAGGTTGGGCAAAAACGTTCCAGTCCCACGCTTCAAAGTTTTCACCTTGTTGGGCCCAACAGTTAAAGTGTAATCTAAATATTGAACACAATTGATGTAATCATTGATTCAGCTCAAGGTTTATGGTTCCTGAAATGTACGAGGTGTAGTAACATGAACTCGGTAGCCTCTAAAAAGGGAAAGAGAACACCAAGTCATCAGCTGTGTAAAAAGACGTGACTGTCTTGTGATTAAGAAATACAACGCAGACAAGTGAACTCCCTTGGTGAGTTTCTCAACGGGGAAGTGGGTCGACTGTACGCAATGGCATGCATTCTGCCACCGCGTTTTCAGGAACGTATGCAAATTCTCTTGAAAGAATATGCAACCTGACACTGCGGTGACGTACTCTTTGGGGAACCAAATGTTTGCCACACAGGAAACAAGAAGCAGGTAGAAAAGTTGGCAGAGGTGTTTCTTTATTCAAACTACTTTCACTATAAAGTCCATCACTTGCCTTCAATATGTCTTTGCAAGGTGACAACAGCATAAATGTACCCGAGCACAATGCAGAACTGAAACTAACAAGTTCCAGTATAAAGTCATGTATATTGTAGCTGTAGTCGGGGCGTCAAGGGAACAAAATACAAACTGTTTCAAATTGAAACAGAAAAATCAACAAAAGGAGAGATAAATATCTCACTCAACACTATGCACGTACAACACTTAAAGGCCTACTGAAACCCACTACTACCGACCACGCAGTCTGATAGTTTATATATCAATGATGAAATCTTAACATTGCAACACATGCCAATACGGCCGGGTTAACTTATAAAGTGCAATTTTAAATTTCCCGGGAAACTTCCGGTTGAAAACGTCTAGGTATGATGACGTATGCGCGTGACGTCAGTAGTTGAATCAGACATTTTGGAATAGGTCGGTCGCCAGCTTAAATTGTCTTTTTTCATCGCTAAATTCCACAGTATTCTGGACATCTGTGTTGGTGAATCTTTTGCAATTTGTTTAATGAACAATGGAGACTGCAAAGAAGAAAGCTGTAGGTGCAATCGGTGTATTAGCGTCTGGCTACAGCAACACAACCAGGAGGACTTTGACTTGGATAGCAGACGCGCTATCCGACGCTAGCCGCATCGATGATCGGGTGAAGTCCTTCGTCGCGCCGTCGATCGCTGGAACGCAGGTGAGCACTGGTGTTGATGAGCAGATGAGAGCTGGCGTAGGTGGAGAGCTAATGTTATTAGCAGAGCTCTATCGAGGTCCCGTAGCTAAGTTAGCTTCAATGGCGTCGTTAGCAACAGCATTGCTAGGCTTCGTCAGGCGGTACAGCATTAACCGTGTGGTTACAGGTCCAGAGTTTGGTAGTATTGTTGATATTCTGTCTATCCTTCCAGTCAGGGGCTTATTTCTTTTGTTTCTATCTGCAGTTAAGCACGATGCTATCACGTAGCTAAAGTGCTTCGCTGATGTATTGTCGTGGAGATAAAAGTCCCTGTGAATGTCCATTCCGCATTCTCGACTCTCATTTTCAAGAGGATATAGTATCCGAGGTGGTTTAAAATACAAATCCGTGATCCACAATAGAAAAAGGAGAGAGTGTGGAATCCAATGAGCCCTTGTACCTAAGTTACGGTCAGAGCTAAAAAAGATGCGTCCTGCACTGCACTCTAGTCCTTCACTCTCACTTTCCTCATCCACAAATCTTTCATCCTGGCTCAAATTAATGGGGTAATCGTCGCTTTCTCGGTCCGAATCGCTCTCGCTGCTGGTGTAAACAATGGGGAAATGTGAGGAGACTTTCAACTTGTGACGTCACGCTACTACCGGTACAGGTAAGGCTTTTTTTTTTAATCAGCGACCAAAAGTTGCAAACTTTATCGTCGATGTTCTCTCCTAAATCCTTTCAGCAAAAATATGGCAATATCGCGAAATGATCAAGTATGGCACACAGAATGGATCTGCTATCCCCGTTTAAATAAAAAAAAAATCATTTCAGTAGGCTAGGAATGTCCCGATCCAGGTTTTTGCACTTACGATCCGATACCGATATTATTTTTGCATTTCCGATCCAATACCGATACTGACCGATACCGACCTATCCGAGCATGTATTAAAGTTTAAAGTTATTTAGCCTACTTAGTTGTCAGAATCATATTGAAAAGGGTTTTAGTACTCTTGATAACAACTAGCCACCTGAATTAGGGGAGTTTGAATAATACACAATGGTTGGTAACAAGAAACGGACCTGTTTATTCAAGGATAAACACAAAATAGACAAAATTATACATGACAAACAGAAATGGCATCATTGAACTAGGGCTGGGCGATATAGCCTTTTTTTAATATTGCGATATTTTAAGGCCATATTGCGATACACAATATATATCTGGATATTTTGCCTTAGCCTTGAATGAACACTTGATGCATATAATCACAGCAGTATGATGATTCTATGTGTTTTGATTGAGACTTTTATTAGTAGGTTGCACAGTGAAGTACATATTCCGTACAATTGACCACTAAATGGTAACACCCCAATAAGTTTTTCAACTTGTTTAAGTCGGGGTCCACTTAAATTGATTCATGATACAGATATAACTATCAGATATATACTATCATCATAATACAGTCATCACACAAGATAATCACATTGAATTATTTACATTATTTATAATCCAGGGTGTGGAGGGGGGCGCCGGATGTAAGTGTCAAAAAGACAGCCAAAAGAGTTTGATATGCGAGCACCTTAGAGGGAGTGTTGCTCGCACGGCTGCGCTAGCATCACAGCTAACGTTACCCATGCTGCTACCTCTCTGCTGGGAGAGGACGTTTACGTATGTGACGTATGTCGTGACAGTATGTGACGTATGTCGTGACAGTATGTGACGTGAGTAAGAAGGTGCGCTTGTCTGTCTGTGAGAGGGAGACACAGGAAAGAGTGAGAAGAGCCTGTCGTGTAATGCCAGCAGCTAAAAGCAACTGCGTGAGAATCCACAGATGGATGTGTTGAAGGTGTGCTGGAAAATGCGGAACGGAAATTACGGAGCAGCAGAAAAGTGGAATGTATTATTTAAATTGGTGCGTTGGAAAACACGGACCGGAGTTTTTTTTTTAAACTGGATCTGGATCGGCATATTCCCATGCCTTGCCGATACGCAATTTTTGGCAAATATCGGCAGCCGATCCGATCCAAATATCGGATCGGGACATCCCTACAGTAGGCCTTTAAAACCTTTAGTATATCGGTATGTGGAAGTAAATTAGGGAATGGATTAAGCAAACAAGTCAAACAATGTACTAATCTGCACCTTATTTCTCTTTTATCCTGCACTACAACAAGCTAATGTAACAAAATATTGTTCTTATCTGTACTGTAAAGTTCAAATAAAAGGAAGTCTAAGTCTAGTATGATGCAGTTTAAAAGGATATTCAAACTAAAAGTGTGTACATAGTACAAGGAAGAAAGATTTTGATAAGCATCTTTATTTACAATGAGTTATTAAAGGGGAACATTATCACCAGACCTATGTAAGCATCAATACAGGTAAAAGCCAGTAAATTAGAATATTTTGAAAAACTTGATTTATTTCAGTAATTGCATTCAAAAGGTGTAACTTGTACATTATATTTATTCATTGCACACAGACTGATGCATTCAAATGTTTATTTCATTTAATTTTGATGATTTGAAGTGGCAACAAATGAAAATCCAAAATTCCGTGTGTCACAAAATTAGAATATTACTTAAGGCTAATACAAAAAAGGGATTTTTAGAAATGTTGGCCAACTGAAAAGTTTGAAAATGAAAAATATGAGCATGTACAACTCAATACTTGGTTGGAGCTCCTTTTGCCTCAATTACTGCGTTAATGCGGCGTGGCATCGAGTCGATGAGTTTCTGGCACTGCTCAGGTGTTATGAGAGCCCAGGTTGCTCTGATAGTGGCCTTCAACTCTTCTGCGTTTTTGGGTCTGGCATTCTGCATCTTCCTTTTCACAATACCCCACAGATTTTCTATGGGGCTAAGGTCAGGGGAGTTGGCGGGCCAATTTAGAACAGAAATACCATGGTCCGTAAACCAGGCACGGGTAGATTTTGCGCTGTGTGCAGGCGCCAAGTCCTGTTGGAACTTGAAATCTCCATCTCCATAGAGCAGGTCAGCAGCAGGAAGCATGAAGTGCTCTAAAACTTGCTGGTAGACGCCTCGTTGACCCTGGATCTCAGGAAACAGAGTGGACACCAGCAGATGACATGGCACCCCAAACCATCACTGATGGTGGAAACTTTACACTAGACTTCAGGCAATGTGGATCCTGTGCCTCTCCTGTCTTCCTCCAGACTCTGGGACCTCGATTTCCAAAGGAAATGCAAAATTTGCATGGTTGGGTGATGGTTTGGGGTGCCATGTCATCTGCTGGTGTCGGTCCACTCTGTTTCCTGAGATCCAGGGTCAACGCAGCCGTCTACCAGCAAGTTTTAGAGCACTTCATGCTTCCTGCTGCTGACCTGCTCTATGGAGGGATATTGCGTGATGGGTAAAATTTTGAAAAAAACTTCGAAAAATATAATAAGCCAATGGGAACTGATTTTTAATGGTTTTAGCCATTCTGAAATTGTGATAATGTTCCCCTTTAATCTCTGATGTGGATTGTTGTATTTAGAATGCATTGATTTAAACGGTGTTACAAATTGAGAGCAAGGACTGAATACATGTGTTAGTATTAATTAAATAAGCTTTGCGTCGTTCTACTTCTTTTCGGACATGTTGTAATTAGGGCTGGGCGATATATCGAATATACTCGAGTTTGTCTCTGTGCGATATAGAAAATGACTATATCGTGATATTGGCGTACACGTTCTCACGCAGTTGCTTTTAGCTGCGGGCATTACACTACAGGCTCTTTTCACTCTTTCTTGTCTCTCTTTCTCAGAGACATAAAACAAGCGCACCTTCTTACATACGTCACATACTGCCGCGCGTGCAACGTCACGCGCCCTCGCCCAGCAGAGAGGTAGCGGCATGGGTAATGTTAGCTGTGATGCTAGCGGCGCGGTTCGAGTGGTAATACGAGAGAGAAAAGGTGCGAATCTGGTAACAAATGAAGGAAGAAGAATTAATTCCCAAGAAAAACAGCAGGGGCGTCTGGCGGTGGTTTGGCTTCAAGCGGGAAGATGTCGAACAGACAACCATAATATGTCAAGTATGCGGCAAAAGCGTTGTTACAAAAAGTAGCACCTACTGCTAATTTGTAGCATCATTTGAAAAGTCACCCTCTGGAGAATGAAGAGTGCTTGAAACTCCACATGTCAACATCTCCATTCGGTGCCACACCCACAAAATGCCGAAGCAACCATTTCCAGATCAACACTGGATGAAAAAATTAGTCAACAACAGAAGGAGATATCGTCCGCAGGAACCCACCACATAGCGAAGGACAACACTATTTGATTTCCTATTATGCAGCTCATTTTTATTTGAGTTATTGAAATATCGTGTGTGACATCATGCACAACGGTGCACTTTATTTGTTTTTAACTATTGTAGTTGCGTTCTGTACAAAAAGTGCACTTTAATTTAGTGTTGTTTTGATGTCATCTTAATGACATCATGCACAAAAGTGCACTTATAGCTTGTTTTAAAATGTCTGACAATCTTGCACTTTCTGTTTTGAAATGACATGAATGTTTGTGCCACTGCTTAATAACTGTTTAATAAATACACTTTTGGTCAATTGACTTAGTTGTGGTTTCCCTCTCTGCATGAAAGTTTAAAATGAGCATATACTAACGCAGTATGAACAAGAATGTTTTAATGTAGAATGCTCATACTGCTGTGATTATATGCATCAAGTGTTCATTCAAGGCTAAGGCAAAATATCGAGATATATATGGTGTATCGTGACATGGCTTAAAAAATATTGAGGTATTAATAAAAGGCCATATCGCCCAGCCCTAGTTGTAATGAGAAATGAAAATGTGTAATTTGTGACATAACATGCTTATATACATGTTCGAAATAAACAGAAACAGAAAATAAAACTGCTAGCAGATAAATCGCCAATAAATTACATTCATCGTCTAATTCGCCATGACTTAGCGCAGTGTTTTTCAACCACGGGATACAGTCTGGTGTGCCGTGGGAGATTATCTATTTGGACATATTTGGGTTGAAAACATTTTTTGTAAACCAGTAATTATAGTCTGCAAATGATGTGTTGTTGTTGACCGTCGGGGCTGTCTAGAGCTCGGCAGAGTAACCGTGTAATACTCTTCCATATCAGTAGGTGGCAGCCGGTAGCTAATTGCTTTGTAAAGGCAGGTAAAATGGTGTCTTATGCTTAAACCAAAAACAAACAAAAGGTGAGTGCCCCTAAGGAAAGGCATTGAAGCTTAGGGAAGGCTATGCAGAACGAAAGTAAAACTGAACTGGCTACAAAGTAAACAAAAACCGAATGCTGGACGACAGCAAAAACTTACTGTGGAGCAAAGACGGCATCCACAATGTACATCCAAACATGACATGACAATCAACAATGTCCCCCAAAGGAGGATAAAAACAACTGAAATATTCTGGATTGCTAAAACAAAGTAGATGCGGGAAATATAAGATATGAAACTGCTTCAGGAAAATACCAAAACAAGACAAGAACTAAAACACTACACACAGGAAAACAGCAAAAAACTCCAAACAAGTCATGGTGTGATGTGACAGGCGGTGACAGTACACCTACTTTGAGACAAGAGCTATAGTGATGCATGCTTGGTTATGCTTTAAAGTCATATCCAACAATTGCGACAACGACTTTTTACTGTCAACTGAGTTTATGATTTCTGCTGGTGGTGTGCCTCCGGATTTTTTCAACGCAAAAAATGTGCCTTGGCTCAAAAAAGGTTGAAAAACACTGACTTAGCGCATGTCATTTTTACGGTCGCTGTAGGTGAGCCAAAAACATGAAAAGCAGAACAAATAAACAAAAAAATGTTTCTTTTTGTCACTGTTTTTCAATGTCACAAATAGGGATGTAACATTACCATTGTAAAATTGCCTATGATTATTATTAACGTTTTAAATGAAAATGATAAAATCGTGATTGATTACCGCGCTTTTGATAAACTCATGGCAATACTGCGCATTTCCTGAAGAAACAGCTAACACGCTAACATGTTAAAATGAATACAAAAAACATTACTTAATCTGGTCCAGATTTCATGAATTTTACGAGTTACACTCAGACGATTAATCAAAGCCAACAGAATAAAATCAAAGCTTTTTGGTGTTTTACGGACGGAAATGGACGTATGTGAGTCAGCGCGACCGACACACAACAACAAGAGTAAAACGGCTGTGGCCACCGCAGCAACACTGCGAGCAAATACATAAAAAGTATGGAAACATTTCACCCTAAACACATCAAACAAATAACCTGACATGTTTTTGCAAAGCGGGCTTTGCTTTTCATGGCGGTACGTCTGGAATGCAGAATGTGATTGAAAACATGCTGGGACATCTGGAGAACGTGGTCTCCTCGGCAGGATGGTTAGCTTGTTAACTCGCTAAAAAACACAAATCCACCAGCTCAACTTTGTCTATATACCTGTGTGCAGGTTTCTAGAATCAACAACATTACCTTTGCCTATTTTAATGGTGTATTTTAGTTTAATACTATATTAATATTTTTATGTATATCATTTTTGAAGTCCGAAGAAAATCACGGGTACAATTGAGGGCTTGCTTTTAAAATGAACAAAAATCTAATAGGTAGTAATGAGCTGCACAGTCTATAAATAAATAAGTCTGAAGTAGTCACCTATATAGTCTTTGTTGGTGGTTAGCACATACTTAAAAAAATCCCAAGCTGAATTAAAAAGTAAATAAGAGCCACTTAATAGTTGTACACTTCATAATCCGATTAATTGAAACATCACTAAGATAGTCCACGACAAGGCATGAGTTGCAGATATTACAATATTAGGGTTGTCGTGACTAAAATTATCAGTTACCACGGCATTGTTGAATATGTTGAAAACATTACTTTTACACACACTGAAATCTTTTAACAGTTTTTTAAAAATAAAATAAATAGTTAGAAAGTCACTATTTTGCATGGTTTCTCTTTTTTATGCTTCACTGATAGCATTGTATCTGTTTTAATGGCGAATCTTTTGTTTTAAACTTTGGTTTGTACTGTAGCACTTTAAGATTTATTTAAATGAAAAGTGTGAAATGGAGAAGCGGTAGAAAATGGATGGATGGAAAAGTGCGTAACAAATAACATTTAATATTTACCATTTCTGGTGGGTGTTGTGGTGTGCTACACTGTCCAGCAACCCTTGAACACACCATAAAAACACCTCCGTCTCGTATTCCGCTGAATATGGTACGATCGCAGCTTGTCGGTTCAATGTGCGCAGTTAAAAACTGTGTTTATACGAGTTTAGGTTGGGGTATGTCATTTCTTAATGGGGAAAAACGTTGATGTCGCTCGTTTTCATGTTAGCATTTAAGCTAGCGAGCTGGCGCAAGTCAGTCCGCGAGTTTATCAAAGTGCAGTTATCAATTGCGGGGTTTTTTTTCGATAATTGTAATCTAAAATCTATTGGAAATGTTACCGCGGTTATTAGAGATGTCCGATAATGGCTTTTTTGCCAATATCCGATATTGGCCAACTCTTAATTACCGATTCCGATATCAACCGATACCGATATATACACAGTCGTGGAATTAACACATTATTATGCCTAATTTTGTTGTGATGCCCCGCTGGATGCATTAAACAATGTAACAAGGTTTCCCAAAAAAAAATAAACTCAAGTTATGGAAAAAAATGCCAACATGACACTGCCATATTTATTATTGAAGTCACAAATTGCATTATTTTTTTTAACATGCCTCAAAACAGCAGCTTGGAATTTGGGACAGGCTCTCTCTGAGAGAGCATGAGGAGGTTGAGGTGGGCGAGGTTGGGTGAGGGGCGGAGTTTTGGGGTACGGGGTAGCAGGGGTGTATATTGTAGCGTCCCGGAAGAGTTAGTGCTGCAAGGGGTTCTGGGTATTTGTTCTGTTGTGTTTATGTTGTGTTACGGTGCGAATGTTCTCCCAAGATGTGTTTGTCATTCTTGTTTGGTGTGGGTTCACAGTGTGGCGCATATTTGTAACAGTGTTAAAGTTGTTTATACGGCCACCCTCAGTGTGACCTGTATGGCTGTTGACCAAGTATGCATTGTGTGTGTGAAAAGCCGTAGATATGTGATTGGGCCGGCACGAAAAGGCAGTGCCTTTAAGGTTTATTGCTGTACTCCGTACAGCTGCGTTTTTAAAAAGTCATACATTTTTGCCATGATCCATCATACTGTACTGTCTGCAAAATTCAATAAAAATATTTGAAAAAAAAAAAAAAAAGTCATACATTTTACTTTTTGAAACCGATAACGATAATATCCCATATCACATTTTAAAGCATTTATCGGCCGATATTATTGGACATCTCTAGCGGTTATCCTTAATATCGTTTATCGTTACATCATACCAAATTACCACACTACTAAAAAAATCTTAAAATGAATTAAAAAGCCCATGGCTAAATATGAGCTACGTACAAATCAGTATCGGATTAGTTGACAAATCGTTAAGATAGTCAATGACTAGTTCAAGGGTCGGCAACCGATAACAATAATATCCGATATCACATTTTAAAGCATTTATCGGCCGATATTATTGGACATCTCTAGCGGTTATCCTTAATATCGTTTATCGTTACATCATACCAAATTACCACACTCCTAAAAAAATCTTAAAATGAATTAAAAAGCCCATGGCTAAATAGGAGCTACGTACAAATCAGTATCGGATTAGTTGACAAATCGTTAAGATAGTCAATGACTAGTTCAAGGGTCGGCAACCCAAAATGTTGATGGAGCCATATTGGACCACAAATACAAAAACAAATCTGTCTTGAGCCGCAAAAAATCCAAAGTCATATTATTATTATACAGATGGTGTGTCATGAGATATAAATTGAATTAAGTGGACTTAAAGGAAACTAAATGACCTCAAATATACCTACAAATGAGGCATAGTGATGCAATATGTACATATAGCTAGCCTAAATAACATGTTAGCATCGATTCATGCAGTGACCAAATATGTCTGATTAGCCCTTCACACAAGTCAATAACATCAACAAAACTCACCTTTGTGCATTCATGCACAGCGTTAAAAGTTTGGTGGACAAAATGAGACAGAAAAAGAAGTGGCATAAAACACGTCCTAGATGGTCGGAGAAAGTTATACATGTAAACAGACTAAGGTGAGTTCAAGGACGGCCAAAATTAGTAGGACAAAACGGCGCTCGCCAAATATTTGAATCAGTGAAGCATGTTTAATATAAACAGTGTGATTTATAACAATTAGGGAGGTTTGTGTCATGTTTGTCCTCCTACAGAAGCCATATTAAAACAAAAAATATATTTTTTTCCCCTCATCTTTTTCCATTTTTCATACATTTTTGAAAAAGCTCCAGGGAGCCACTAGGGCGGCGCTAAAGAGCCGCATGCGGCTCTAGAGCCGCGGGTTGCCGACCCCAGGACTAGTTGAACCAAATTAAAATGCTATCGCTACATTTTTCACTTGAGAATTGTATTTATCGGAGAATGACATGCTAGCAGATTGCAGTTTAATTTAGAAATCATTAAATACAAACTAGCTAAGCAGCAATTTGTTCCTTAAGTGTACAGAAAATGAACCCAGCAGAACTATAAAACAGAGGTAAACTGAGATTGCAGAGTTCACAAATGAATAAATCTGTATGTACAGTGTTACGTATGGAGTATAAATAAAACTGGGAGAAAGGTCAGATGAGAAAGACAGCAGCCTAGTGAAAGCTCCCTTGACGAAAGCTCCCTCAGTGCTCACCACATGCTTTTCACTGTCCGGGGGAGGCGGGGCATTAAAAAAAAAAAATAGCGTGTGTGTGTGTGTGTGGATATTGAATTCGGGGAGGACTTCCCAAATCAGCTGGCCTCCAACAAAAATCAACAGTGACTGAAGAGAAAGAACAGAGAGCGATAGAGTGAAAGGGGGATTGTGAGAGTGCAGAAAGAAGCTGCGCTGGCTGATAACGGGGCGCCGTATCTTTGAGCAGAAAAGGACACGCAAATCTAAACAGGTGATAGCGTCACTACAGAATGGGAACCGGGGCAGGGGTGCGCTGCAACGGCCAACTCATCGGTTTAGGCCGTCGTCTTGTGAAAAACAAAACAAATTCAACTTATAACAATTACTCATACTGTGGGCATTTTGTGTTTTGCGCAACAGGGATATTATTTTCCCAAATCTAACTTTGAAAAGAAATGTCCACTGAGAGGACGCTGGTTCTCAGTATATACACCAGGGATATTCAACTAAATTGTTCTGGGGGCCACATTTCCAGAAAGCAAGGCGCCAGGGGGGAACAGACTTCTCCCTTCACTGCTGGTCCTATTTTGTATGTGTTCACTACTGTATACTACTGATCTTGGTCTACTATTACTTGTCAGGGTTACAGAAGTATGCTGCTGATTTTAAGGCCAATTCTGCAAAAATATAGTCAAAGATCATCTCTGTGACAGCACTCTCCAATGTTTTTAAAAATCTGCTGCAAAAATGTGAGTCGAACACAATTTTTGTTTTTTAACTGAACTCGCAAGCCGGCTGACTCACCCAAATGATGAAAAAGAGGTGTCTCAAAGTAGGTGTACTGTCACCACCTGTCACATCACACCCTGACTTATTTGGAGTTTTTTGCTGTTTTCCTGTGTGTAATGTTTTAGTTCTTGTCTTGCGCTCCTATTTTGGTGGCTTTTTCTCTTTTTTTGGTATTTTCCTGTAGCAGTTTCATGTCTTCCTTCGAGCAATATTTCCCGCATCTACTTTGTTTTAAGCAATCAAGGAAATTTCAGTTTTTTTATCCTTTGCGGGGACATTGTTGAATGTCATGTCATGTTCGGCTGTACATTGTGGACGCTGTCTTTGCTCCACAGTAAGTCTTTGCTGTCGTCCAGCACTCTGGTTTTGTTTACTTTGAAGCCATCTACTTTGTTTTAAGCAATCAAGGAAATTTCAGTTTTTTTATCCTTCTTTGCGGGGACATTGTTGATTGTCATGTCATGTTCGGATGTACATTGTGGACGCCGTCTTTGCTCCACAGTAAGTCTTTGCTGTCGTCCAGCATTCTGGTTTTGTTTACTTTGAAGCCAGTTCAGTTTTAGTTTCGTCCTGCATAGCCTTCCCTAAGCTTCAATGCCTTTTCTTAGGGGCACTCACCTTTTGTTTATTTTTGGTTTAAGCATTAGACACCTTTTTACCTGCACACTGCCTTCCGCTGTTTCCCACATCTACAAAGCAATTAGCTACCGGCTGCCACCTACTGATATGGAAGAGTATCTGCCGAGCTCTAGACAGCACCGACACTCAACAACAACACATCATTTGCAGACTATAATAACTGGTTTGCAAACAATATTTTTAACCCAAATAGGTGAAATTAGATCCTCTCCCACGGCACACCAGACTGTATCTCACGGCACACTAGTGCAGTGGTTCTCAACCTTTTTTCAGTGATGTACCCCCTGTCAACATTTTTTTAATTCAAGTACCCCCTAATCAGAGGAAAGCATTTTTGGTTGAAAAAAAGAGATAAAGAAGTAAAATACAGCACTATGTCATCAGTTTCTGATTTATTAAATTGTATAACAGTGCAAAAATATTGCTCATTTGTAGTGGTCTTTCTTGAACTATTTGGAAAAAAATATATAAAAATAACTAAAAACTTGTTGAAAAATAAACAAGTGATTCAATTATAAATAAATATTTCTACACATAGAAGTAATCATCAACTTAAAGTGCCCTCTTTGGGGATTGTAATAGAGATCCATCTGGATTCATGAACTTAATTCTAAACATTTATTTTGTTGAAGTATTATTCAATAAATATATTTATAAAGGATTTTTGAATTGTTGCTATTTTTAGAATATTTTAAAAAAATCTCACGTACCCCTTGGCATACCTTCAAGTACCCTTAGGGGTACGCGTACCCCCATTTGAAAACCACTGCACTTGTGGTTGAAAAACACTGCTCTATACAACAGGAGCACTCTTAATATTTTAGGAAAAAGTTTTGAACCGAACTCGGGGGCTGTTGTGGTGTCATTGCTGGGCCAGATTTTCCGGACTGCCATTTGAAAAGCCCTGATATACACGGTGCACAATGAAGGTGTAGCTCGTGGTGATTGGTTTGAGGTTTATATAAAGGGGGAAAACACAGAAACGTCTAGACGACTGGGTATAATTACAAAACGTAATGTCTGAGTCCATTCTCTCTATCCTTTGTGAAAGATTTTGCATCCAACCCAGTCTGGTGGCCTGTGGGCTGTGCCAAAGTCTGGCTCCTGTTTTGTCTGGATCCAGACTGGGCACAACCAGCCTGCACAACCTTCAAGCAGCTGGAGGGCTAATTTGCCGTGTGGGAGCCAAGTCAATAGGGCAAGAGGTGGGGAGGGAAGAGTGCCATCCGTCGCGGCTCGGACAAGCGGGCGCTAAGAAGAAGGAGGCGAAGAATGAGAGCGATTCTCCTTGGAGTGGGAGCAGCCTCGACTGCAACAGATGAGGGCTTCCATACCCCTGGCCCACAGAGACACCTGCTGATGTCACCATGACAACAACAAATCTTCTACGTAGCAGGGTCAGGGTGTGTTTTGGTATTTCCATTTTCCTTTCATCAATGGAAATTTAGAAACAAACAAAAAAACGACTGGGCTTTTGAAAATACAAAAAAGAAAATAGAAAAACAAAGTGTTTTTCCTTTTTGGTTTTGAAAAGAAAAATGAAGATCACCAGTTAAGAAAAACTGAGAAACAGACCAAAACGGATGTTTTTTTTGTAGTCCGACACCGGACGTCTTTGTTTTCAAAGTAAAAGCGGAGATTCTACAGTATTCGTGTGTCTGGCAACTAAAATGTCTTTGGAGCCCTACACAGAAAATATTTTAGACATGGCACAAAGTTCCCAGACTTCTACAGAAATACCTACACACATATCAACAAAAACAAACTAAAAAAAAGCAAAGCAAAATTGATGTATTTTCATATTCTCACACCGGAAGTAGTGAATTCAAAGACAGGACCGCGGACTGGGGTCCGTGTAAGTTCCGTTCATTCTATTTCCAATTGTGAAACGCAAATCAAAAAAACAAAATTAGGGCCGTTTTTCGATTTTTATTATATATGGCAGATTTGAAAGCGAACAAAAGAGGGTTGATTTTCTTTAAAATATTGCCCTAAAATTGGATTTTGTGCAGTTTTCCTTTTATGGATTTTAATTTTTCCATATAAACACAAAAATCAATATATGTTCATCCAAAATGCAAAACTGCGTGCTTATTTGTGTGATGACAAATTGAACCGGAAGCAGTATTTTAGCTTTTCCTTCACGTTTAGCGTGTTTTTAGCATAACGCTAACACTTTTGTTCAGCAGGATTCCTATTGCCGTTTTTAAAAAAGTGTCATTAAATAGTTGTCCAACTTTTGTTTCAGAAATGAAAATAGAAAAAATTGCCCAAAATTTTTTATTTTTTTATTTCCATTTAATAATTCGCAACAGAATGAACGGAAGGTACACGGACCAAGGGTCAGTGTATGTTTTGGTATTTCCATTTTCCTTTCATAAATGGAAATTTAAATTAAAAAAAATAAAAAAACGACTGGCTTTTTAAATTCCGTTTGAAAATACAAAAAAGAAAATAGAAAAACAAAGCGTTTTCCTTTTTGGTTTTGAAAAGAAAAATGAACATCACCAGTAAAGAAAAACAGGATGTTTTTTTGTAGTCCGACACCGGAAGTCTTTGTTTTCAAAGTAAAAGCGGATATTCTACAGTATTCATGTGTCTGGCAACTAAAATGTCTTTGGAGCCCTACACAGAAAATATTTTAGACATGGCACAAAGCTCCCAGACTTCTACAGAAATACCTACACACATAACAAATACAAATTAAAAAAAGCAGACCAAAATTGATGCGTTTCCATATTCTGACACCGGAAGTAGTGAATTCAAAGACAGGACCGCAGACTGGCCTGTAAGAAAATCTGTACTATGATGCACGATTGAATGCCTTTCCCTCCACTTTCATATATGTGCACATAGATATCTGTAAACGTCAGGCCCCGTTGTGCCATGTCTAAAATAGTTTCAGTGTAGCGCTCCAAAGACATATTAGCCAGACACACGGGTGCTTTACTTTGAAAATAAAGACTTCCGATGTCAGACTATGAAAAAACATCCGTTTTGGTCTGTTATTCCAGTTTTGTTTACAGAGGATCTTCATTTTTCTTTTCAAAGCCAAAAAAGAAAAACCCAATATATCTGGAACCAACATGACACAGCACATCACATGGATATGAACAATGGATGAGCCGTAAGCATTTAAGACGACGCCTGGGACAAAGTAGAGGATCACACCTGCTCAGCGGCCCAGTTGGCTTCTTTCTGTGACGTCAGTGTTGTTGATCGGTTAGGTGGGCAAATCTCCCCTCAAAATAGAGCTCGAGCTAACCACGTTGACCACATGATGAGAACACCGACCAACAAATGGCAATTCCTCTCTCTCTCCAAAGCGGATGTGCAAACTGTTAGGCTTTGCACACTCAAAGTAGGTCAATAATAACGTCAAATGCACTTCTGGAACAAAGTTCAAGCAGAGGGGAATGGTGACTAATACGTTCGACAAAAGACTATAGTACATGTAGGTAGTGTGCGTACGTACAATGCGTTCGACATTAGTCATGCTTGAGCACAAAAGAGTGAGGACTAAATGCAGTCACAGCTTCAGTTCTTGCAGGCCCCACAAGTCTTACAGTAAGTGAATGATTAGGGGTCTTTCACTTACTGTAAGACATCATAAAAAGGGGTAAACACACAGACTCAAAGACAAAAACGCCTCCGGGAGGCGGGTGACAGCTTAGCGTCCATTAAATGCAAATTGGAAGAAGCAATGAAATGGGCGGGAACAAAGTTAACCTAATTTTAACTTCACAATGACTACAATGGGAGTATGACTGATGATATAATTACTGGCTTACCGTGAAGTTTTCTGCGGCACGACTAAGACCACAGTAGTAGCAAAGTCAAAGTTATTTAGGATTTTAGGATCAATCTGTAGTTAAAGTTAAAGTACCAATGATTGACACGCACGCACTAGGTGTGGTGAAATTTGTCCTCTGCATTTGACCCAGTTCACCCCCTGGAGGGTGAGGGGAGCAGTGAGCAAGAGGGTGGCCGTGCCCGGGAATCATTTTTGGTGATTTAACCCCCAATTCCAACCCTTGATGCTGAGTGCCAAGCAGGGAGGTAATGGGTCCCATTTTTATAGTCTTTGGTATGACTCGGCCGGGGTTTGAACTCACAACTTACCGATCTCAGGGTGGCCACTCTAACCACTAGGCCACTGAGTAGGTTGTAGTACTCAACACTGTAGTGTTGAATTTTGTCAGCAACCAAAACACACCAAGCTGTTTCAATCAGCGTGTTTAATGCAAACAAATAGGGATCTCAGGGAAAAAAACATATCCACGTCCGAATCGCTACTTCTTTGACAGCGATTCTGAATAGGTTCAAAGGTTTAAATAATTGATTTTGAAAAATAAGTTATTTTGCGCTTACTCGCTGCGCATATACGTCAGCAACCAAAGAGCTTATGTGACATGTAACCTGTTTTGAAAAGGTGTTATTATATATATGCCAAATATATATATATCCATATATATATATATCCATATATATATATATATATATATATATATATATATATATATATATATATATATATATATATATATATATATATATATATATGCCAAATATATATACATATGCCAAATATATATATACATATGCCAAATATATATATATATATATATATATATATATATATATAATCAAATTGTGAGTTGTTTAAAGATTCACATCCCAACAATCCAAGGTTGTAATGATAATGTTCAGATAAACGGGTCATATCATTTTTTTTCTACATTTAAACACTATTTTGTGGTCTACATAACATGTAACAGTGGGTCTTTTGTCAAAATGTTGCTGAGATTATGTTTTACAGATCATCTTCAAGTCGCTTTCTGACCGTCTCTTCAATACGTGCCGTTTTGTAAGCGGTCTTATTTACGTAACTCCACTTCAAGAGTCTTCTCGACAACCATTTTGCTGCAGTTATTTCACATTTCTATAGCGAGTCTACTGACAGAACTAGAACTATACGTTACTTTGTATTAGAAATGGCACAGCGGAGGATCCATGTCCTTGTACGAGCCAGTCTGCCCCACAAAAGGAGCTTATTGACTACAGCGCGGACTACAATGGCGGACGCGCGCAAGGTACTCTGGGTACATTTATACCTTATGTGAATAATCTGCTGACAGTTTTCCCAATTTCTGACATAAGCAATTGTGCACATTCAAATCAGCTCGTTTGGCGGAAGTAGGAAGGAAGACAAAATGATTTTAGAAATATCTCCGCAATGCCTCAACGATTTGATATAAAATTATCGGATTATGCAGACCCCAAATACACAACTGTAGGTACCAATAGGTAAGAAATTAAATCAGAGAAAATGGCACCGCAGTAGCTTAATAATTGAGTAAAACATTGAGTAAAAATGTTCTTTGGCCCAATAGTTGGAGCACCACAACCAATACATGAGTGACAACTGGTCATGTCTGTGGTTACCTTTGAAAGAGACTCGGGACTGTGGGTCTGTCTGGTAAGAATGTTATACCCAAAAGAGCAGAAATACTTCACTTGTTGGGAGTTAATGTTGAAACTGCTCTATTAAAAAACAGTGAGCAAACGTACTGTGGATGTACTCCAAAAACTTGGTCACC
This sequence comes from Nerophis lumbriciformis, assembly GCF_033978685.3. NCBI lineage: Eukaryota > Metazoa > Chordata > Actinopteri > Syngnathiformes > Syngnathidae > Nerophis > Nerophis lumbriciformis. The sequence goes on along the minus strand of NC_084568.2, from coordinate 31,390,075 downwards.
CTTTAGTACAGCCATCGACTTCAATTTACCGTAATGTGGGTTAGGTTGAGAAACGCTGTCTCGATTAGCAAAGGTGACGTTGAGAGAAGTTTTTGGACACTGTGACACAAAAGTACAACTTGTGTAAAAAAACATCTGCAACATCTCAACGCTCTGCCTTTTTGTTTTCCTTTTTAACTGCATGTTTATGTATCTTCTAACGAGGGCCTACTATTCCATTACGATTTGGGGCGGTACAATTCGAATATTACAATTATCAAATCCATCTTTTTTCACCAAACAGGATTTCTTACAAACATTTCCCACAGCAAAAGCCGCCCTCATTACCTACCGTATAATACTAAAAGTGCATTAAGAAATGCGACTTTTAACCAAAATAATTGTCTGCAGATTTTGCTAGTAGCAAGTTTAACACAAAATAAATGAAGAAATATTAAATCCTGTACAAATAAGGTATTTCAACTAAAATCATTAGTTTTTTTCCACAGACTTGTGTAGGTTTTAATACAGAAGGTTTGTCAAAAGTATTGGTGCTCCATATATATGTTACCATTTAGTGGTCAATTGTACGGAATATGTACTGTACTGTGCAATCTACTAATAAAAGTCTCAATCAATCAAAAACTCAAAAAGTATCGACACTAAAACGTATCCAGATACGATACTCATTTGCAAAAGTATCGTCCATACTATGCCCTATGACCCCAGAAGTTCTAGATCAGTCAAGTCAAATCATTAAGCTCCAGTCAATGACGTACATTCGCTGACCAAAATGATCACCGTTATTATCCCAGAATTGTTCAATGTGCTCAAAAGGTACTTATACACACACGGAAATTTTTGAGCCAGGTATTACTTTAGAAATGTAATAAAAGATTGCCACATAATATACTTTCATTGGCAGAAAAAATATAGGAATATTGTTCTGGCTTCTTAAAAAAACAATACATTTTTACTCACGTGTTTACATTTATATAAGTTATGACGTCATGTAAGTTAACTTCCTATTATAATTGTTCCTTCGAGAGACCCCTCTCTTGTTTTCATTGTAGCATTTTAGCTTGCATGCTTCTTGAGTAAATGAGCATTATTTTGGGGGATGAGAACACAAAGAAGTTTTTTAAAAATTGCTATATTTTCTTTGATTGTGACAATTATAATTTCCAAAAAATTTTTTGTAAGAAATGTCATTTGTTTCATTTGTATCTGTGAGTTTATCAAAGTGTTAACCACGGTTTGACAATACATTTAATTTAAAACTGTCATACTAATCGTCGGAAGTTGCTTGGCATTGCATTTGTTGTTACATCCTTAACCGTTAAAGTGGAACATTATCACCAGACCTATGTAAGCGTCAATATATACCTTGATGTTGCAGAAAAAAGACCATATATTTCTTTAACCGATTTCCGAACTCTAAATGGGTGAATTTTGGCGAATTATACGCATTTCTATTATTCGCTCTGCGAGCGATGACGTCACAACATCGTGAAGCAATCCGCCATTTTCTCACTTTCGTCGGTGTGTTGTCAGAGGGTGTAACAACACGAACAGGGACGGATTCAAGTTGCACCAGTGGCCCAAAGATGCGAAAGTAGCAAGAAATTGGACGAAATTTGTTCAAAATACGAGGCTGTGGGGAAAGCCGACGACATGGTCAGTCGTTTGTTCCGCACACTTTACCGACGAAAGCTATGCTACGACAGAGATGGCAAGAATGTGTGGATATCCTGCGACACTCAAAGCAGATGCTGACATCAACTCCAAAACTGGACAGATCAGCTTTCAGGAAAAGAGAGCGGATGAGGGTATGTCTACAGAATATATTAATTGATGAAAACTTTATTCATTACTCGTGGTTTTACGTAAATTATTATACAAAAACTGTGTTTACCAATAATTTAGATTAAAAACATTATTTTTTTTCAATCATTCGAGTACATTCGGGTAGTCTTGTGTAATGCAGTATTTTGTGTCTATTTAGGTATGGTTAACCTGAGTGCTGAAATCGTGGAAAAATATATGTTTTTAGCACGCCTGAAATGGGCTGTCTGCACTCTCAAAGTGCATGTTGTTGCCAAATATATTTCATATGCTGTAAACCTAGTTCATAGTTGTTAGTTTCCTTTAATGCCAAACAAACACATACCAATCGTTGGTTAGAAGGCGATCGCCGAATTCGTCCCCGCTTTCTCCCGTGTCGCTGGCTGTCGTGTCGTTTTCGTCGGTTTCGCTTGCATACGGTTCAAACCGATATGGCTCAATAGCTTCAGTTTCTTCTTCAATTTCGTTTTCGCTACCTGCCTCCACACTACAACCATCCGTTTCAATACATGCGTAATCTGTTGAATCGCTTAAGCCGCTGAAATCCGAGTCTGAATCCGAGCTAATGTCGCTATACCTTGCTGTTCTATCCGCCATGTTTGTTTGTATTGGCATCACTGTGTGACGTCACAGGAAAATGGACGGGTGTATATAACGATGGTTAAAATCAGGCACTTTGAAGCTTTTTTTTAGGGATATTGCGTGATGGGTAAAATTTTGAAAAAAACTTCGAAAAATAAAATAAGCCACTGGGAACTGATTTTTTATGGTTTTAACCCTTCTGAAATTGTGATAATGTTCCCCTTTAACCGTGTTATTGAGTTTTAGTCCAAGCCACACATGAAACTCCTTACACAAATACCAAGAAAATACCAAGACCTCGTTCAATCGGATTTTTTACATAACACATTTAGAGACCTTGGTTTACTTGCAATTGTACGTGTTGAAATGTGTCATGGAAAGAAGGCAAGTTAGTACACAACTTCCCCTATTTCTACGGAAAGACAAACACCTCCTTACACGCGCAAGAGCATGGCAAAGCCCACTTATCAAACGCTTTAGCAGCCTCTTGAGTGAGCCCAGATAACCCGTGTGACGATCAAAGGCCTCTGATAGTGCATAGGAGGGAACGCAAACACTCAAGAGAACTGGGTCTGCATGACTTGACAAAAGAAAGTCACAGCTTTGCTCAGCCTACGAAATAAAAGTATTGCAAGGACCGACAATAACATGCAGGAAGTTAAGTGTTGCTAATACTTCACATATCAAGGGCAACATGAGTGAAATGTTCTGAGTAAACAGAAGTCCTGGGTACACTGGTTTGAGCTCCACTTGTTTAAACATCTTCCTGAAATAATAATGGATGACAGAATGACTGTAGAAGCTTAACCATTAAGAACATCCACAGGTGTGATGTTGCAACCTGCTTATTTCAAATGCAAGGCGTTTGGAGGGTTGTGTGTAGAGCAAGGATGGGGGAAAATATACCAACATATGTTGCAATACTTTTTCCCACAATATAGTATTCATTTTTAATGTCCTAATATCGTTTGATTTGAGTCATTGTAAGTCAAGGACGACTCCCGCACCTCCATTACACAAAGATATTTCTGTAATGCTAGTTACTTTGCTGTGCAGGGTTATTGGTGAGCTCGCAGTCCAACAAGTCAACAGTTAAAATGATTTCTACTACATTTAAGTGGCATGAAACCTGATCCACTTTCTGCACAATTGCAATAAATGAATCATTGTTTTACCACTCAAGTTTGCCCAATGATTAATTGCTGTCATTTATTGTTCAAATGTTTCAGTCAACTATGTAAAATATCACAATGTATCGCAATGTTCTATCATTTCAGGACTCAAGTAGCGTGATATTTATTGTATTGTGATGTTCTTGCAGTATTAGGGATGTAACAATATGAAAATGTCATCATGTTTAGCGTGACCAAAATGATCAGTTGAATGTGCTCAAAAAGTACTTTAGCACACTTAAATCTTTAGATTTTTTTAAAATAATTAAAATAAATACATTTAGAAAAGCCACTATTTTGCATGTGTTGTTTCTTATGCTTCACTGATGGTGTTTTAGTCTCAGTAATTTATCTATTTTAAGGTGTGAGCTTTATTGTTAACATTGGTTTGTACTGCAGCACTTTAAGATGTATTTAAATCAAAAGTGCGTAACAAATCAAATCTATCATTATTATTTATGGCGAACATTGTGGTGTCCTACTCTATTCAGAGGTCTTTGAACGCACCGTAAAAACAACTGTCTCGTATTCCTGCGAGTATAGAACCATCACAATGTTCTGGGTTCAGTGTTAACAACTGAATAGCTTAGTTGCTCAGACAACAATGTGTTTACATAAGTATAGAGCGGAGTATGTCCTTTCTTAATGGGGAAAGAGGTTAATGCCTCTTGTTTTCATGTACGCTCGCGAGCTGGCTTTAGTCAGTCTGTGAGTTTATCAAAGTGTAGTTATCAGTTTTAAAAAAAAATTGTAATTTACAACGATAATAACTGTCGGGAGTTTTAATGCGATTATTATTGATATTGTTTACATATAGATCTCTAATAAATATAAACCATTTTTAAGTATTATTTTTCTGTCAAAGAATGCAGCAACCACATTGGGATATCAGGTTTACAATACTCTTTTCAAATGGAGTCAAAATGGGGTTATTTTTAACAGTAAAATGAGATTTCATATCCAAAAACTAAATCTGACTGAGACAGGAGGCATTTTTATAGAAAAAGTACCTGAGTTTAGGGCTGGACAATTAATTGAATTTTGATTTTGTTTTCAGCTTCTCACAAATCAGGAAAACAATCAAAATACAACAAAAAAAGATTAATGGGCCGGGCAAAATGTATGAAAAATTCCTGCGCTTGAAACGGTGAAACATGATTGAGCATGTTGTGTGGAAAAGACAAGCACATCTTGTCAAATTTTAGGATCTCACAATGGTTGCTACTTTTTATTTAACAAAGTGCTTAAATGCCTAATCAATAACCACTAAACTCAACAAAAAAAAGTAAGGCATATGATTTCCGTGTTCACATAATTAATTGGCCAATAAAACGTAACCCGCTAATAAACGCAAAATAATATCAGGGAAACTGACAATGGTGTGAAAAGGGCTGGAACGATAAACCGATATCAATATATATCGCGATATCAATATCAATATAAAATGCGTTCGATAAAACATTTGCTGGATATTTATATTTTGTGGTCGGAAGAAACAAGAAATTATGAAGCAAAACTTGTTGCATGATGTCATTCGCTCTCAGGGAACACAGTTAAACAGAAAACAGGGAGTGTCTCTGACAGCCAATCAGGTAACAGTATCAACGACCAAGTTTGGTTGTGCCGTGTTTCTGTTTCGCTCTGGATTCTCTGCATGGAGTGAGAAGAGAAACGGTCATATCTTGATATATCAACTCAACAACAGAAACTTGTCTTTGGTTTTGTTGGTTTTCATGCGGACGGTGCGGCAACACCCTGACACTTCTAGTGTGCGTTTAATGAGTAGCTTCCCAAACTACTCTGTGGAGTGTTTAATAGCACTACTGCCATCTAATGTCTCAAATCTGTCACTACCTTCAAACGAACCGATTATTTTACCACTTTCAGCCGAGCTCATTCTACCTGGCAACCAGACATTTTCTTCACTGATAAATACCACCATTGTTTTACTGTATTTTTTTGGCAAGCTTAAATCAGTCATAAAAATATCAATAATTATCGATATTGATCAATAAAAAAGGTATATCGTGATGCAGTTTTCGGCTTTGTTGCCCAGCTCTAGATGTGAGTGAAATGTCGTTGTGAGGAATAGGAACATTTGTTCGGGAAAATACTGTCATTCATCCCCGAAACACGTCTGAAATTAAACAATGTCAATACGATCACTTGTAAACTAAATTACAAAGCTAATTAAAGCTAGCAAAAAAACAATATATACACCCACAACACATGTCATCTTCTTGTGTTGTTGTGAACAACATCATTGATGTAAGATCAACTTACAAACAGAACAGCAGTCGCAACTGCTAGCCTGTCGCTCTCTTTTTTTGTTGTAAAAAACAGTCTTAAGTCCTCTCTTTACTCGTCAAGCTAAGAAAATCAGCACTTCCCCCCTTCACAATAATAGCACTAACAAAATAAAAGTTTCAAGAAAGTGTCTTACACAAGCATTACGTACTTAAAGTTCTTAATGACACACTAACACAATTATAAGGCTTTAACTTAAAATATTGGTGAAAAGTGTCCAAAATGTATTGCACCAATAAATGTGGGGATTTTTGCATTTAATTAAGAAACATTTGACATTTTATTTGACAAAAAAAGCATTGTGGTGGCAGAATAAGTGTAAAGGATAAAAAACGGAATTAAAGGAGAACATTATCACCAGACCTATGTAAGCGTCAATATATACCTTGATGTTGCAGAAAAAAGACCTTTTTTTTTTTTTTAACCGATTTCCGAACTCTAAATGGGTGAATTTTGGCGAATTAAACGCCTTTCTATTATTCGCTCTCGGAGCGATGACGTCACAACGTGACGTCACATCGGGAAGCAATCCGCCATTTTCTCACTTTCGTCGGTGTGTTGTCGGAGGGTGTAACAACACGAACAGGGACGGATTCAAGTTGCACCAGTGGCCCAAAGATGCGAAAGTGGCAAGAAATTGGACGAAATGTGTTCAAAATACGAGGGTGTGGGGAAAGCCGACGAAATGGTCAGTCGTTTGTTCCGCACACTTTACCGACGAAAGCTATGCTACGACAGAGATGGCAAGAATGTGTGGATATCCTGCGACACTCAAAGCAGATGCATTTCCAACGATAAAGTCAAAGAAATCTGCCGCCAGACCCCCATTGAATCTGCCGGAGTGTGTGAGCAATTCAGGGACAAAGGGCCTCGGTAGCATGGCAAGCAATGGCGGCAGTTTGTTCCCGCAGACGAGCGAGCTAAACCCCCTGGATGTCTTGGCTCACACCTTCCCTTATGCCACCGAAGATGATCAAGAGAAGAATATCGACCCTAGCTTCCCTGGCCTGCTGACATCTACTCCAAAACTGGACAGATCAGCTTTCAGGAAAAGAGAGCGGATGAGGGTATGTCTACAGAATATATTAATTGATGAAAACTTTATTCATTACTCGCGGTTTTACGTAAATTACTATACATAAACTGTGTTTACCAATAATTTAGCTTAAAAACATTTATTTTTTTCAATCATTCGAGTACATTCGGGTAGTCTTGTGTAATGCAGTATTTTGTGTCTATTTAGGTATGGTTAACCTGAGTGCTGAAATCGTGGAAAAATATATGTTCTTAGCGCGCCTGAAATGGGCTGTCTGCACTCTCAAAGTGCATGTTGTTGCCAAATGTATTTAAAAAAAAAATAATGCTGTAAACCTAGTTCATAGTTGTTAGTAATTATCTTATCAGACAGTGTTAAGCCGCTGAAATCCGAGTCTGAATCCGAGCTAATGTTGCTATACCTTGCTGTTCTATCCGCCATGTTTGTTTGTATTGGCATCACTGTGTGACGTCACAGGAGAATGGACGGGTGTATATAACGATGGTTAAAATCAGGCACTTTGGAGCTTTTTTTAGGGATATTGTGTGATGGGTAAAATTTTTTAAAAAAAACTTCGAAAAATAAAATAAGCCACTGGGAACTGATTTTTAATGGTTTTAACCCTTCTGAAATTGTGATAATGTTCCCCTTTAAATGTATTGTCAATACTATTTTTAATTTACTTGTGGTTTATCAATTTTTTTAACTATATTTACAGTAAATAAATAATAAACATGTTATTGATCATGCTGACAATATCAAAGTAATTCTGATGATTATTTTTGCCATAATCATCCATCCCGAACCTGTGGAATGACTGCTGTATTCGTAGATGTGTTGAAAGTTCAAGGGTGTTTTTACAAAAATACCCGAGCCTTTTCACACGCATTTTACAGTTGTGAGAAAGATGAGAACACAATGTTTTTTTTCCACTAAACTGCCAGAAAATTGTCGCATCAAATTGTGTTGGCGCCCAACGACAAAGGCCCAAATTGTTTAGAAGTTCACATTTTTTTGCCGGGGTGTTGCTTAGCCCCACTCGGGCGTCCATTTTTCTGACATTTAGAGGCCAACTTGGCCTTCTGACAGCTGCATCGGGAAGATGCCTGTTGCTATACCAACAATAATCTCAGTGGTGGCAACTCGTGCTTCTGTGGGGAATTTAGGTATCCCTTGTGAGGAGATCTGCGGCCCGGCATGGTGCGGTCTAAACATTCACGCGCTGGAACTTTTCTTTTTTTGTTTATGTGCACGGTTAAAGAGGTATTTGAATGCCTTTGTGGAGAGCAGTGTGTCCATCTAGGAACTATTAAAGTCCCTCACTTAATGAAAGTCATAAAAGAAAGGCAAGGATTCTGACAACAGCTGCTAGTATCAAAGCCATAATCAGATTACGGCCACTCCGAACAGCTTGAGGTCATGTTGAGTAGTCACACATTTCACGCATTTAATAAGCTCCTTAAGGATATGAGGAAAATAGCGTGAAGTGAAAAATTGTCTTGGCAACAAGAAAATACAGCTTGTTCTTGTGCAATAGTACCGTAACCCTATAGTGTTTGAGCTGCAGTTGCTGTAAACTACAACTCTGGAACAGTAAAGGCCTACAGCGAATACATTCACAAAGAACCGTTTTAATAGCGCAATAAAAGCCTGTGCTCAGAAAGGCTTTATCAGCTGTTTCCGCCTGCTATGGCAGCTATAGATACTATCAGTTCAAAGCGCTGAAGGATCATATTCCTACCTGTTGCTTTGGTTTCAGTGGGTAGCGTTGTAGCAACATCTAGATGAGCCGTCAATATGTCAGACACTGCTCGTGTCGCCGAGCCCCGTCCCTTTGCTTTATACCAGCGCTGTGGCAACAACCATAAACGAACATTGTGCTAACAAGGGCATGATTCATTAACCAGCACAAGGGCGCATGAAAGCCCACAAGGTGGCCATGGCTACACAGGCAGAATTCTACGTGGCGTTTCCCTTATTGTTTTTGCATTCTGCGATGGCCTGATTGCAGCCTGCCACAAGTACATTTCGCTCCGCCAAGTAAAACATTGTATTTATTTTTTTTGCAACAGAAGGTTCAACTTCACCTTCTAGGTGATATATGTGCTGCCATAACCTGCCAATCGTGCCCCCTAAATCGCAGGTGTCAAACTCAAGGCCCGGGGGCCAGACCTGGTCCACAGCATCATTTTATATGGCTCGCCAAGGCCTGGAAATAGTACGCGTCAATAAAGTACTTGATCTTTTCTTACTAAATATTAGGGATGTCCCGATCCGATATTTGGATCGGATCGGCTGCCGATATTTGCCAAAAATTGCGTATCGGCAAGGCATGGGAAAATGCCGATCCAGATCCAGTTTAAAAAAAAACGCCGGTCCGTGTTTTCCAACGCACCGATTTAAATAATACATTCCACTTTTCTGCTGCTCCGTAATTTCCGTTCCGCATTTTCCAGCACACCTTCAACACATCCACAGGTCTGTGAATTCTCACGCAGTTGCTTTTAGCTGCTGGCATTACACGACAGGCTCTTCTCACTCTTTCCTGTGTCTCCCTCTCACAGACAGCAAGTGCACCTTCTTACACACGTCACATATTGTCACGTCATACGTCCCGTACGTATACGTCCTCCCCGAGCAGAGAGGTAGCAGCATGGCTAACGTTAGCTGTGATGCTAGCGCAGCCGTGCGAGCAACGCTCCCTCTAAGGTGCTCGCCTGTGCAATTGCGCACTGTTTAAGGGTCCTCTGCGCATAGCAAATCTATGCCACGCACAAAATCAAATAAAAAAATAAGCGCATAACAATTTTCGACACACGGACACGACAGAGAAAACGTCATCATTGTTCAAATATTGTGACGTCTGTCGAGACGCTTATCTCCATTCGGTGCCACACGCCCACACCATCAAAATGCCGAGGCAAAAATTTACACATCAACACCGTATGAAAAAATTAGTGATTTTTTTAGTTGTGATTTCCTTCTCTGCATGAAAGTTTAAAAGTAGCATATATTAATGCAGTATGAAGAAGAATGTTTTAATGTAGACATGCAAGCCTTGAAAGAAAATTTTGAAAATCAAGACTACATTTCCTGCAAATGGGTGCATTTCCACCCTATATTTTAACTTTAGATTTATTCTCATATCAAACTCTTTTGGCTGTCTTTTTGACACTTACATCCGGCGCCCCCCTCCACACCCTGGATTATAAATAATGTAAATAATTCAATGTGATTATCTTGTGTGATGACTGTATTATGATGATAGTATATATCTGATAGTATATATCTGTATCATGAATCAATTTAAGTGGACCCCGACTTAAAAAAGTTGAAAAACTTATTCGGGTGTTACCATTTAGTGGTCAATTGTACGGAATATGTACTTCACTGTGCAACCTACTAATAAAAGTCTCAATCAATCAATCAAAACACATAGAATCATCATACTGCTGTGATTATATGCATCAAGTGTTTATTCAAGCCTAAGGCAAAATATCGAGATATATATTGTGTATCGCAATATGGCCTTAAAATATCGCAATATTAAAAAAAGGCCATATCGCCCAGCCCTAATTCAATGATGCCATTTCTGTTTGTCATGTATAATTTTGTCTATTTTGTGTTTATCCTTGAATAAACAGGTCAGTTTCTTGTTACCAACCATTGTGTATTATTCAAACTCCCTTAATTCAGCTGGCTAGTTGTTATCAAGAGTACTAAAACCCTTTTCAACATGATTCTGACAACTAAGTAGGCTAAATAACTTTAAACTTTAATACATGCTCGGATAGGCCAGTATCGGTCAGTATCGGTATCGGATCGGAAATGCAAAAACAATATCGGTATTGGATCGGAAGTGCAAAAACCTGGATCGGGACATCCCTATTAAATATATACATTCTTTCTAGAGCTGTCCGATAGTATTATCGGCCGATAAATGCTTTAAAATGTAATATCTCAAATTATCGGTATCGGTTTTAAAAAAGTAAAATGTATGACTTTTTAAAACGCCGCTGTGTACACGGATGTAGGGAGAAGCACAGAGCGCCAATAAACCTTAAAGGCACTGCCTTTGCGTGCCGTCCCAATCACATAATATCTACGGCTTTTCACACACACACACACAAGTGAATGCAACTCATACTTGGTCAACAGCCATACAGGTCACACTGAGGGTGGCCATATAAACAACTTTAACACTGTTACAAATATGCGCCACACTGTGAACCCACACCAAACAAGAATGACAAACATATTTCGGGAGAAAATCTGCACCGTAACACAACAGAACAAATACCCAGAACCCCTTGCAGCACTAACTCTTCCGGGACGCTACAATACACACCCCCGCTGTTAGTATTAATTTACAATGGCATTCTTTTTCTGTTGTTCCAGTTTCACAACGTAAATTCACCAAAACGTCACCATGGAGTTAGAGAGCTAGCTTCCGCAGCTAGTGGGTCCATGACGATGACTTCTGTTTTGTTTGATCAGTTGTTTTACTGCTGTGTTACAGACAGTTTGTTAACGATTAAGGTATGTAAATAAACATTATCTTAAACAAAATCTTAATGTATAAACAACTAATTGTGCAATGTACACGTATCCAGCTAATATATGTTGCGGCTTATATATGGAAAAATATTTTTTTCTTCTAAAATTTGGTGGGTGCGGCTTATATCCCTCTATAGTGCACACACTAGTCTGGAAAACGGGGCCTATGCCTGAGTAAAAAGTAATTTGCTGTTTTATGTGAATTTAGTTCTGTTAATATCTCATTCGGTTTGTACACGCTTCAACAAGCTTTCTTTTTCAGTTTCGTCCAATTGTGGATTTAACATGTATGTGCACTTTTGGTGTACGGTCATGTGCTTTCCTTTGTGTGCACAGTAACTTGCTATCAATAAACAACCTCAAGTCGGAAGTTGTTTTCATCTCTAACTTGAAGGACTGTTTATCTGCCAAACTAAATTCCAACATTCAGAGGGCTGAATTATGTATTTAAATAGACCAGGGGTGTACAAAGTGCAGCCTGTGTTACAGTAGTACTAAAAGAGCAACAATTGACAAATTGAGCTAAACAATAAAAAGGTAACAACATAAAGATGGTGATACTAATAAAACACATTTGTTTTAGCCTTTTAAAAATAAATATGCGTCACAGCCATTAGTGCAACATATACGATGACATGGTATTGACGACGCCCTTGACTCAATCATTTTAGAGCCAAAACTTGTGATAATGAGTCACAACAACAGGGGGACAGATTGTAGTATTTTTATATATTTTGTGTTACTCACTATGAAACAGATGTTTTTAGGACTATAGCTTAGTGGTAACAGCATAGGTGCTTTTCTCTAAAGTCAGCTTTCCGAGTTGTATCATGTTACTGCAAGGGTGTTGACCTTTCAACATTACGATTAAAGAGGTTAGGAATGTTCCACATTTCAAATACTTTTTTTATGCTGGAATTACTTGAACCACATCAATGTTCAGATTCTAAACGTTGTAAAAAAGGCGAATACTTCAGATTAAGTGAGTTACAGCCCCATTCTTTTCTAACATAAAATACATCTCCAATGCATCTGTGGAGGGGGGCGTGGTCTGCGGGCCTGCCGCGCAATGGGGTGTGCAAGGACCGGGCTCAAAGACAGCGACAGGTGAGTAGATGGCCCAGGTGGGCCTTGTTATCTAATCACCTGTCGCCTTTATTAGCAGTAGCCGGGACGAGACAGGACGGTTGGAGTGGGAGCCAGAGAGAGAGAGACATGGCCTCAGAAAAGACATTTTGCTGGAAAGCAAAAGCCTTGCCCTATTTATGCAAATAAACCAGTGTTGTACCCTGAAACCCGGGCTCTAGTGGCAGTGTGTGGTGGTCCGAGGAACCCACTAGAGGGCAACCTCCACAGCATCATTTATAGAATCATTTAACATTGTTAAATAAGATGCTATTATGGAAGCTGAGCTCTTATAGGTCTTGTTCACACTGCAGGTCGATTGCAATTTTTTTGCCCATTTGTGACCAGTATCAGATATTTTCATGTCAATGTGAACAATGCAATTCCGAATTTCTCAAAGGCCACTTTTGTATGTGGATATAAATCGGCTATATATCAAATGCGACCACACTGAGTAATCGGGTCGCGTTCATCCGACCAAAACGTCATCAAATAGTAATAAGCGCCATAATTCTTCGCCAAAATAAGACGGTTGCAAAATAAATTAGTTGACAAATAAGCAGACAAAAGGCAAAAATAAAATGTTTTAGGAACTCACGTCTCTGCTTGCACAACAACACACCCTTCGAGAGCCAAAGTCCACTTCCTTCTTAATCCTTTACGAGCAATATTTTGGTTCATAATATGTTGACTTTGATTGAACAAAATCCTTGAAATTGCCACAAATTCTGGGAACTACAAGATCCGAAGCCATGTTTACTTCCGTAAACACTATGACGTCAGGATGTGTTCGCATTATTGGTCGTGTGTAGGTAAAATTACATAAAAAGATCGGATTTGACAAAAAAAAAAAAAAAGAATCCCAATCAGACATCCTACCCTGCAGTGTGAAGGTAGCCATAGTTTGCATGTACATTTTTCTACGCACAGGTAATAGTTCTTCCTGAAAGCGTGGTATGCCACAAATGAGGGCCTTCCACTCTTGATGCTTGTTTTAAGTTGTGGGCTGAGCACTGTGCATGTAATGTCATGTTGCTCACTTTCCACAGAGTGACAAACATGAAGCAAACCGGCCTGCCCCAGCACACATATTGATCACACCATGACCTCAGTTATCAAATAGTAAAATCAACATCTTGTTTGGTTGGTTTTGCCCCCCGCCCCCTGCGCCCCACCTGTGTGTAAGTCAAGGTGTAATTCTTCAAGTGTCAACACTGGGCAGCCTTGGCAGAAGATAAAGGCCAAGCCCCAAAAGGCATGTACAAGTTTGCCGTGTACATTTCAGCTCTTGAGACTCTTGCTGGGAAGCAATCTCATGCAAGGTTTGGGTCGACGCATCCACTTGTGATCGGTCAAGTCCAAACTGACAGGGTCAAAGGGATAATTGTGAAACCTTTGATGGGTTGTTTTTTTTGGTACTTTGTGGTGCAACAATGTATTCTGTTACTCTTTTTTAATACCATACTTGGAACCACAATATCTACACTTTCCAAAATAAGTGATCCGATACAAGCAGTCTTGCAGCATGTTTACTTGAGCAAAAAGCTGGACCACCAGTTCGCATCTAAAAGTCGTCCCAACACACTTGCAAAGTTGGCTTTATCTTCTATTTTAGTCAAGTCATTTACAAACTGTTAACATGGTGGGCTACAGGTTACTATGAGCAAGCAGCTACCCAACAGCTAAGCAGACAATAGCACATTTATTTAGCTAATAATTATAGTTGCATCTTACACAAACAAAGTCTGAAGGAAGCGTATGAGAAAGTATCCAGTAACAAACGTGTGATGAACTTAACATAACTATGATCACTAGGTGTCGCCAATTTTTAAAAATAAAAAATACCACTCCACTTTCACCTAAAGACAGCATTAAGTCAATTCAATAAGGTTTACCTATAAACAGGTTAGTTTTATATCCAACGCTGTTATTTGAGTGATTTAATTTCAAGTAATACAAGCCTGTTCGAGCATAGATGACAACAGAACAGACTGGTTGTTTTGCGTACGCTTGCTTACGTTTGTTTGGGTTGGAGTGGAGGACGACAAACTTCATGCACATGCGTGCTTTTTCTTCTTCTGTCGTGTTGGTGGCTGTCTGTTTACAGTGCAGGCTTGAGTATTTACAGCGGAACCTCGATTTGCGAACCCCTCCTCGTACGAACTTTCCAATTTACCAACTACAGACTAGGGTTGCATCGATACCTCGATTAATAAAATTAGAACAAAATAATCTATTTGTATTTTGTTGCATTGATGGTTTGTGTAAAGTGTAAAATACGCTAACATTACAACCATTGAAAATGTCATGTAAAATTCTATAACATGTAAGGCTGCAGCTAACGATTATTTGTCTATGGATTAATCTATAGATTATTTTTTCGATTAATCGGTTAATCCATTGATTATTTTTTCGATTAATCTATAGATTATTTTTCCTTTTACCGATTATTTTTTTATTTAAAATGAAGATGAAAAAATAAATTTAGGCCAGTTTTTTTCAAAAGGCATGGCTTTTATTTACAAAAAAAAAAAGTATGGCCACTCAGTCAACATTGACAACATGATGACAAAATATTCTGTAACAATGTAAACATTTAAACTTTTAACATTTAACAAAATTAAAAGTAGCTTATTTGCTTTTTAATGTGCAAATATAAAAGTAAACATCCAGTGCAAATCTTAATATTCTGCAATAGTATAAGCATTTCAAAAGTAAAAGTATTGCTTCTTTTGCTTTAAAATGTGCAAAAATATAGATAAACATCCAATACAAAAAAATGGCGTATTTCCTTGAATTGGCGCCGGGTATATAGTATTCGCATGCCTCGAATTACTGCCGGGTCAAACTCTTTTGGCAAAATAATTAGCGCACGCTTAACATTACCGCCGGCTCAGGATTAATGCCGGGTCAAACTCGTTTCGCAAAATATTATTTTTATTAGCGCATGTCTAGAATTTCCGCCGGGTCAAACTCGTTTCGCAAAATAATTAGCCTAAGCCTAGAACTTCCGCCGGGTCAAACTCGTCACGTCAAGAGTCATCATTTTCAAAATGGAGGAGGCTGATTTCAATCATTTGAAATCGCATAAAGGGAAGAAGATTAAGAGCTATTCAGTAGGATTTAAGGTCCAAGCTATTGAATATGCTAAAAAGAACAGTAAGCAGCTATGTTTTATTAATATACCGTAGCTGCGTGTGTCAAATATGAATCATTAAATGACTCCCGCCTCCTGCTGGTAGAGGGCGCTAGTGATCCTTCTTGCGACTACCGGTACTGCAGAAGACCGGTGCTGCAGAAGAAAACAACAAGCAACAAGAGTGAGCAGCGATCGTTTGCTTGCACTTTTAACATGGAGGATTACATATCTAAAATAAAACACTTTTCTAAACTGGACTTTCAATCGAAGCAGGAGGTAATACTTAAAGGAATATCTCCGAGAGACTTTCAAAACTGAAGAAAGATCAGGAAGACTTCTAGAAACAAGTTATCAATGCTTTTGATCAGAATACTCATTTATAAGTAAAGGTAAGACCATAATAACGTTTTTTTTATTAAATGTGCTTTTCATGATGGTATCCTTACATCACTCAAATTTATAAGCACAGGCCTAAATTTACCCCACGCCTTTTGGTAAGCGCAGGAGTGAGAAGAGGTTTTAAATTATTAATTAATTAATTCTATTTGGCAACTCTATCCTGTAGCCGCGTGCTATCGAGTACTATACTCTGTTTACAATCTGCTACATCAAAAATATACCTTCTCACTGGCTACTAATACTCAACAACAACCAGTTTGGAACTAACAGTATTTGGATTGCAATCATCCAAATATGATTAGCAGTAAAGTAGACAGCTGTCAACGTTGTGGCTCAGAGAGCAAACGCAGGCAACAAGTAAACTAGCTAGATAGTTAGCTAACTTGCGAGCTTGTTTCTTTCGGTGCTCCCGATTCTCTCCCCGTCTTGCAACACAGTGCGGCTTTTAGGCAAGAGGAAAAGAAAGTACCTGTGGCTGAGTCGAACATTCAACTAATTTTGTTTACATTCTATTTCTATTTAATTAAAAAAACGCGGAAACCATTTTTTGATGCAAAAATTTTTGTTTAAAAATGCATATTTTCGCAGAAATTTTACATGCCTGTAAATGTTCAATGTGATTTTTAGAATTTTCTTGTCAACATGCTTGTGTTGACATGTCCTTTCTGCCTTGACAGCTGAGGGTATATATAATCAGAGGAAAGTTACATTTCAAATACAAATTTACTATATTTTTTCTACTGGTACAGTAATTATCAATATCAACCGATATAAACCACAAGTGTGTTCCATTTGTACAGGGAAGTCGGAATTTACGTCCCCTCGGTCGGACTTCCGACTTGGGAAATTGGAGCATTCTCACCAAAGGTTTTAAAGATGGCTAACCTGGATGTTAACAATGATATAAACTTCGACAATAGTCGTTATTAGCACTTCGGATTTTTGTTGCACTAAAACGGACTTTAGGGCTCGGTGATTATATGATCGCGGTTCGTTGACCGCGATTAATTTGATTCCGAGCACAGTGATCAGCTATTAGCATATTCCCTCGATCAAACATGGCGGAAATTTCTGTTAGAAGTTACTGCAATATTAAACAGTAGGGAAGCGACGATGCTCGGTATAATCCTGCACGGAACAAACCACCTTTATTGACCGTGATCCTGCGTGTGTTTGTGTACGTTTGTGTGAAAGTGTGTCCGTGTGCGCAACCATCTCGTTCCATCTCCTCACGACGTAATAAACGTTCAATCGTGTTGTGCCTCGTTCCCTTACACTACTGGAAGTGCAGCCCAGAAGAACAAAATAAAAAAATGACTAAGACTAGCATACAAGTTGAAACAACATTTAAAAAGGGCAGCGACTTTACTTTCACTACTGCTGTAGCTCACCAGCAATCCTGCCCCAAATGCGGACTTGCAGGCACTCACGGAATGTCTATGTGACTGTAGTGGTCTCCACTGGGAGAATCAACACACCCACTAATTTAATCACAAAAGGCATTTTTATATCTAAATATTTTTAATCAGACTAAATAAGGCTTTTTGTTTATGTGTCTGCACAGAGTCAACTCCTCTGATATAACATGTTCTAAAAAACAATGTGTCCGTGCTGGTATAAAAAAAAACTGCAGACAGACTGTGTTCTTTTTGCTTGTTGGTGGATTAAAAAAAACATTTTGTTCCCGACAATCATTAAACTTGTTTTATGTGTTGGTACACATTATTTCAAACTCAAACGGCACTTTAATGTACTTTTATTAAATATAAGCTACATAATTTGAGTTTTAAATACTTCACAGTGGTGGATCACTGGTGAGAAGCACTGATGTATGCAAGTAATTAAAGAATTCTAATAATTTACCATTTGAAAGTGTTTTATTAAATGTAAACTTTACATAAAAGCACTGGTGAGAAGCACTAATGTATAGTCATTAAAGAATACAAATTATTTACCATTTGAAAGTGTTGTTAAGTAAATGTTAAATTGACATAAAAGTATTTTAGTACTCATTACACCAGTGGTTCTCAAATGGGGGTACACGTACCCCTGGGGGTACGAAGGTATGCCAAGGGGTACGTGAGATTTTTTTAAAATATTCTAAAAATAGCAACAATTCAAAAATCCTTTATAGATATATTTATTGAATAATACTTCAACAAAATAAATGTTTAGAATTAAGTTCATGAATCCAGATGGATCTCTATTACAATCTCCAAAAAGGGCACTTTAAGTTGATGATTACTTCTATGTGTAGAAATCTTTATTTATAATTGAATCACTTGTTTATTTTTCAACAAGTTTTTAGTTATTTTTATATATTTTTTTCCAAATAGTTCAAGAAAGACCACTACAAATGAGCAATATTTTGCACTGTTATACAATTTAATAAATCAGAAACTGATGACATAGTGCTGTATTTTACTTCTTTATCTCTTTTTTTCAACCAAAAATGCTTTGCTCTGATTAGGGGGTACCTGAATTAAAAAAATGTTCACAGGGGGTACATCACTGAAAAAAGGTTGAGAACCACTGCATTACACCAATGACACTGTTTACTGCAGAATGTTTGTGATGACTAGCAAATAAACTAAATAACTGAGAAGGAAAAAAGAAAAGTTGTATTCAACCCCACAAAACACCGAAAAAAAGAAGTAAAACAGTGGCCCTAAAACCAGGTACAGACCGTAGCAGCTCTAGTAAACACAATTATATATTTAGACAAAATGACAGTAGTACTACCTCAATGGAACATGGCGGACACAATCCTGCATGGAGCAATCTGCTTTAATTAAACAAATATACAGTACAGGCCGAAAGTTAGGACACACCTTCTCATTCAAGGTGTTCTTTATTTTCATGACTATTTACATTGCATCAAAACTATGAATGAACACATGTAGAGTTATGTACTTAACAAAAAAAAAGGTAAAATAACTGAAAACATGTTTTATATTCTAGTTTCTTCAAAATAGCCACCCTTTGCTCTGATTACTGCTTTGCACACTGTTGGCATTCTCTCGATGAGCTTCAAGAGGTAGTCACCTGAAATGGTTTTCACTTCACAGGTATCATAGTTTTGATGCCTTTAGTGACAATCTACAATGTAAATAGGTGTGTTCAAACTTTTGGCCTGTACTGTATATTAATCTAGATCAGATGATATGAAAACAACCGTGATCATTATTTTGCCATATCGCCCAGCCCTGACACATCTATTGTTGGCTATTGTTTACATGGCGATGAGGTGGCGACTTGTCCAGGGTGTACCCCGCCTTCCGCCCGATTGTAGCTGAGATAGGCTCCAGCGCCCCCCGCGACCCCAAAGGGAATAAGCGGTAGAAAATGGATGGATGGATGTTTACATGGCAACTGTCATGTGGTGTATATGTTCTACATCGCTAGCAATAGCGCAAGTTTTCTCTTCATCCACAGTGTTAGAAGGTTGCCTATTTCCCCATAAGTTGTATCCAGACGAGGCAAGCACAAAAATAGCTTTCGTAGATGTGGCCATCTGGATTTCCGACCTCAACTAGGCTGTGACGTCCGACTTCCCAATTTCCCATTTTAACGGAACACACCTTTTTATTGTGATAGTTTTCAGCCACACGGTTCAGTCCTAAAGAAAACCCACCTATGTTCGCCTCTTCTTGAACCACCCCGGCCAGTCACACAACCTACTTGTTAATGATTATTCCTCGTCAATGTTCAAATCCAGTAGCATAACGATAAGCAGAAATGATTGGAGGAGGGGGCTGATGGAAGGTCATACATTGAAAACTGAGAGGCATGGGAACGCTCTGCGGCCTTCAGTGTCACAGCTGCTCGAGTCGACTTCCTCTCCAAGAACATTTCCTCCTTTCACCTCGGCCCACGTGTTCCCTGCTCTTCTTGTGCCTGACAAAGCAGGGCAAGGCTGCGTGTTACTGTGTGACACACCTAGCGCCGAGAGGGGGGCGGTTCATTTCAAAAGGCTATGATTAAGTAAGGTTCAAATACCTCACGCTAAACAGCGCGTAGTGTACATTTAGTGGGCATGTGATCTACTAAGACTGCTCGAAAAGTGGTGCAGATCGCCTTGTTTAAATGAGGATTTTGCGCGTGCTATGCGGGGCATCGCCATGGAGACACTCATTTACAGCAAACTCTTGTCATCATGCTCATGCTGTGGTGTTTTGCTCGGTTTTCGAACCAGCAGGAGACATGTACCACTTTTTATGGGCATTTCAGCAGCAGCCGTGCAGTGCATCCACATTGACACCGCTGAAGGTGCACGGGAGGGAGGCTGCGCGTCTGCTTAAAGACCCCCAAAAAAGCAAACTTCAAGAAGTTTTTATCATATAGGACAGAGCTGGGCAAATATTTTGACTCGTGGGCCACATTGAGAAAAAAAAAAAAAAGTGTCTGGGTGTTTACATTATATGTACACATTTAGCTGTACAAATCGGCTGTACAGTATGTGTGTTTGGGTCGGGCTGGGCGATATATCGAATATACTAGATATATCGCAGGTTTGTCTCTGTGCGATATAGAAAATGACTATATCGTGATATTCGAGTATACGTTCTCACGCAGTTGCTTTTAGCTGCGGGCATTACACTACAAGCGTTCCTCACTCTTTGTTGTCTCTCCTTCTCACAGAGACATAAAACAAGCACACCTTCTTACATACATCACATACGTATACTCCCTCGCGGAGCAGAGAGGTAGCGGCATGGGTAACGTTAGCTGTGGTGCGAGTGGTAATACGAGATAATGAAGGTGCGAATCTGGTAACAAATGAAGAAAGAATTAATTCCCAAAAAAACAGCAGGGGTCCATCGTCTGGCGGTGGTTTGGCTTCAAGCGGGAATATGTCGAACAGACAACCGTAATTTGTCAAGTGTGGGGCAAAAGCGTTGCTACAAAAAGTAGCATCACTGCTAATATGTGGCATCATTTGAAAAGTCACCTGCTAGAGAATGAAAGAGTGCTTACTCCGCATGTCAACATCTCTGTTCGGTGCCACACCAACAAAATGCTGAGGTAACCATTTCCACATCAACACTGTATTAAAAAAATAGTCAACAACAGAAGGAGATAACGTCCACAGGAACCTACCACATAGCGAAGGACATTCACTATTTGATTTCCTATTATGCAGCTCATTTTTATTTGACACTTATTGAAATATCTTGTGTGACATCATGCACAAAAGTGCACTTTAATTTGTTTTAAACTATTGTAGTGGTGTTCTGTACAAAAAGTGCACTTTAATTTAGTGTTCTGATGTCATCTTAGTGACATCATGCACAAGAGCACTCATAGCTTGTTTTAAGATGTCTCTGACAATCTTGCACTTTCTGTTTTGAAATGACATGAATGTTTGTGCCACTGCTTAAAGGGGAACATTATCACCAGACCTATGTAAGCGTCAATATGTACCTGGATGTTGCAGAAAAAAGACCATATATTTTTTAACCGATTTCCGAACTCTAAATGGGGGAATTTTGGTGAATTAAACGCCTTTCTAATATTCGCTCTCGGAGCGATGACGTCACAACGTGGCGTCACATCGGGAAGCAATCCGCCATTTTCTCAAACACCGAGTCAAATCAGCTGTTATTTTCAGTTTTTTCGACTGTTTTCCGTACCTTGGAGACATCATGCCTCGTCGGTGTGTTGTCGGAGGGTGTAACAACACGAACAGGGACGGATTCAAGTTGCACCAGTGGCCCAAAGATGCGAAAGTGGCAAGAAATTGGACGTTTGTTCCGCACACTTTACCGACGAAAGCTATGCTACGACAGAGATGGCAAGAATGTGTGGATATCCTGCGACACTCAAAGCAGATGCATTTCCAATGATAAAATCAAAGAAATCTGCCGCCAGACCCCCATTGAATCTGCCGGAGTGTGTGAGCAATTCAGGGACAAAGGACCTCGGTATGGCGGCAGTTTGTTCCCGCAGACGAGCGAGCTAAACCCCCTATCGACCCTAGCTTCCCTGGCCTGCTGACATCAACTCCAAAACTGGACAGATCAGCTTTCAGGAAAAGAGCGTGGATGAGGGTATGTCTACAGAATATATTAATTGATGAAAATTGGGCTGTCTGCACTCTCAAAGTGCATGTTGTTGCCAAATGTATTTCATATGCTGTAAACCTAGTTCATAGTTGTTAGTTTCCTTTAATGCCAAACAAACACATACCAATCGTTGGTTAGAAGGCGATCGCCGAATTCGTCCTCGCTTTCTCCCGTGTCGCTGGCTGTCGTGTCGTTTTCGCTTGCATACGGTTCAAACCGATATGGCTCAATAGCTTCAGTTTCTTCTTCAATTTCGTTTTCGCTACCTGCCTCCACACTACAACCATCCGTTTCAATACATGCGTAATCTGTTGAATCGCTTAAGCCGCTGAAATCCGAGTCTGAATCCGAGCTAATGTCGCTATAGCTTGCTGTTCTTTCCGCCATGTTTGTTTGTGTTGGCTTCACTATGTGACGTCACAGGAAAATGGACGGGTGGTTAAAATCAGGCACTTAGAAGCTTTTTTTAGGGATATTGCGTGATGGGTAAAATTTTGAAAAAAACTTCGAAAAATATAATAAGCCACTGGGAACTGATTTTTAATGGTTTTAACCATTCTGAAATTGTGATAATGTTCCCCTTTAATAAATACAGTTTTGGTAAAGTGACTTAGTTGTTGTTTCCCTCTCTGCATGAAAGTTTAAAATGAGCAAATATTAATGCAGTATGAACAAGAATGTTTTAATGTAGACACATAGAATCATCATACTGCTGTGATTATATGCATCAAGTGTTCATTCAAGGCTAAGACAAAATATGGAGATATATATCGTGTATCGTGACATAGCCTAAAAATAGATATATTAAAAAAAGGCCATATCGCCCAGCCCTAATTATATGTACACATTTAGCTGTAAAAATATGCTGTACAGTATGTGTTTAGGTCGCTTTTTTTGAGGAACACTAATACCAAAGGTCACAATGTCTGATAAGAGTTCTAAAAACAGACGACCTCAAAAAAACAGAATGGAATTGTACAGTTTTTTTTTTACTGAATGAGACACCCAAAATGTACATGAAAATAAAGAAATTGGGATTTACAATATTAACTATGAACAATAAAACACTGAATATTAACAACATATGTAGGTTGCTCCTCTTTTACTTCTCAGACCAGCTCCTCGATAGTTGTGTATTTTACAATCAAGCAAAAAACAACAAAAATGTAAAAAACAGCAAAATATGAATGCAAGGTGTAATAAACACCTACAATATGATGTATAATCACGTAAAAAATCTGCTTCCGCATCTGGGGGTGGCTACTCTGGAAACAAACCCCGCCCACTCTGGTTTGTTCCTGGTCTGAGCTGCTGTGACGTATAACTCGTATAACACCCAAAAGCACAGATTTCGACCATTGAAATTCTTTCTATAGTTCAAAACTTACAGTAATTTAAAAACAGCACTGCACATCACAACTGTGGCTAGTTTTGATATTAAAGGTCTAAAAAAATTATGTAGAACGTCTGGCGGGCCGGATAGAAAATCTTAACGGGCCGCGTGTGGCCCGCATTTTGCCCAGGTCTGACATAGGATAAATGTTAGTACACTCAAAGTTCTATATAATGAGATATTCTAAAAAACATGATCGTGCTGTGGACCCCAAATTCTTGACCATTTTTCCCCACCGGAGTCAATTATGGCGTGGCCTATGAGGGTAGCTGATCATGAAGGTCCTACGAAACCGCCCGTCTACATCGACACCTGAATCTACGGTCTCTTCCCTCTCGGCTGTGATCCTCCCGCTTCCACTGCCTCGCTGGTGTGGGCGTGTTGGCGGGCAACTGGAGACCTGGGCAATGGAGTGTAATATAGTCTATGTGAAAAAACCCAAAACCTTAAAGGCCGGACAAGCCGCTACTTTCTTCCTACACTTTGACCCCTGCGGCTTGTAAAATGGTGCAGCAAATTTATGGATTTTTCTTTGCTGACAACCATAATGCAAAAGTATTATAAACAAGCAAAAACATTGAAAAATGTATGTTATGGTTTGTGCTATGGCGCCATCTTTTGGATGAGTTCGCTCAATGCAGGTGCTGCATTGCCCTTCTGTATAGACCGAGCTTTGAACCGGAAGTACAATTGCCAGCTTCTAGTCGTCCACAGCGTTTCTACTCGTATAAAGTTAAAAAAAACAAGCAAAAACATTTAAAAAAGTATGTTATGGTTGGTGCTATGGCGCAATCAATCATTTGGATGAGTTTGCTCGATATAGGTGCTGCATTGCCCTTCTGTATAGACTGAGCTTTGAACCAGAAGTACAATTGCCATGTTCTAGCCGTCCACAGCGTTTCTACTCATACGGATTTTCCATGCATCACTCCATGCAAAGTGTGTAAGTTTTACAATTCAACTAAAACAATTCTTACTTACTAAACCCATGTTTGATGTCTGTAGGAGTGTTTTCATGCATATTTGTACGTGCTGTCATACCGTAATCAAGCTGGCGTTGTTAGCATTAGCCAATATGCTAACACATTTAGAAGTGACTATGTTACTAGTACTATTAACTTACAACGGCATTCTTTTTATATTCTTTCGGTTTCACAAATTCACCAGAACGTCACCGTGGAGTTATGGAGTCTGTTTAGCTGATTGGAGAGCTGGCTTCCGCAGCGAGTGGGTCCATGACGATGACTTCCGTTTTGTTTGATCAGCCGTTTTACAGACACTATTTGAGAACAATCAAGGTATGTAAATAAACATTTACATAATAATTATGTGCAAACAACTCATTTCACAACGAATATATCTGTGACTTACGCAGAATGGGGGAAAAACATTTTTCGTACAAATTTTAGTTATCCATATATTTATCCATATATTTATAGACAAATATTGTTTTTTTTATTCTTTAATAACATCAACTTGTTAGCATTTTGTCATTACATGATGCCTTTATCTCTGTTTACATTTTGATAGAGTTTTCATTGATTTTATTGTTTTAAGTGATGTACATTTATATGTAGATGCTGTGTCGGGACAGATCCATTAAGAGTTTGAGCAGAAATATGTCGTATAGGAATTAACTATACACAATAAAACATTAACTAAATGATGTGTCACATGAATGATTTTTGAAGTAACACCTTAGGGACATAAAAAAAACAATTAATGTAAAACAAAAAAACCTTGTGTTTACTTTTTGATATCAAAATAAAACACAAAGCAGCTAGTAATTCAGTACAACAGTTTGGCCAACAAAAATAAAGAGCAACACCTCTCACATCGAATACACAATCTTCAAAGCCTACGTTCAGTACGATGAGATGACAAAACATTTTAGCCAGTATTGATGTTATTTGAACACTGAGACAGTTTGCAGTTACATAAAGGAGTGAACATCCCAGTAAACAAAGTAAAGACTTTATAAACAAGTTGTGACAAAGTTCACGACACATCGCCTGCTGCAAAACATCAAAAAGTTTTCTCCTGCGCTGTATACTTTTAGTGTGGGGACAAATGTCTCCAATATTGTTAAAGTTAAAGTACCAATGATTGTCACACACACACTTGGTGTGGCGAAATTATTCTCTGCATTTGACCCATCACCCTTGATCACCCCCTGGGAGGTGAGGGGAGTAGTGGGCAGCAGCGGTGGCCGCGCCCTGGAATCATTTTTGGTTCCAATTCCAACCCTTGATGCTGAGTGCCAAGCAGGGAGGTAACGGGTGCCATTTTTTTTAGTCTTTGGTGTGACCTCAGGGCGGACACTCTAACCAGTAGGCCACTGAGTACAGTCGTCCACACCTGTCTCCATCCAAACACAGCAGGGCGCTCTTAAATGCACGGCGGGAAGCGAGGGAAAACGACGTTAAACCAAGCGCTTGGCTCCGTTTACTCCGAGGAGGGAAATCTTCGCAGCAAAGTCCGTGTCGTTAGTCCGCCATGATAATCAAGCCAAACGACGCTAGTGCACATGCACCTGACTTGGTGTTGCCAAAAATGCATTCCTAAATGACGGTTTTTCGGTAATTAAAAAAATTAAACAGTATTACTATCACAAATTATCATTATACTGTTACTGTTCCATCCCTCGTCCACTAACAAGTAAAAAGTCAAGGGCGGTCACGGCATGTTCTTGCCGAAAATGTTGGCCAATCTTTTTAGGGCATTACGGCGAAAGACGAGGGCGGTCTAACACTCTTAACCACTAGGCCACTGAGTACAGTCGTCCACACCTGTCTCCATCTAAACACAGCAGAGCGCTTAGTTAAACGCACGGCGAGAAGCGGGGGAAAACGACATTAAACCAAGCGCCTGGTTCCGTTTACTCCGAGGGGGAAATCTCCGCAGCAAAGTCTGTGTCGTTAGTCCGCCATGATAATCAAGCCAAACGAGGCTAGTGCGCATGCCAATAAATGACGTTTTTTTCGGTAATTAAAAAAATTAAACAATATTACTAACTATCGCTACTAACTACCGTATTTTTCGGACTATAAGTCGCTCCGGAGTATAAGTCGCACCGGCTGAAAATGCATAATAAAGAAGGTAAAAAACATAAGTCGCACTGGAGTATAAGTTGCATTTTTTTGGGGAAATGTATTTGATAAAAGCCAACACCAAGAATAGACATTTGAAAGGCAATTTCAAATAAATAAAGAATAGTGAACAACAGGCTGAATAAGTGTACGTTATATGAGGCATAAATAACCAACTGGTATGTTAACGTAACATATTATGGTAAGAGTCATTCAAATAACTATACCATATAGAACATGATATACGTTTACCAAACAATCCTAATCGCTAAATCCCATGAAATCTTATACGTCTAGTCTCTTACGTGAATGAGCCAAATAATATTATTTGATATTTTACGGTAATGTGTTAATAATTTCACACATAAGTCGCTCCTGAGTATAAGTCCACCGGCCAAACTATGAAAAAAAACTGTGACTCATAGTCCGAAAAATACGGTATCCCCCTGGAGGAGCTGGACGAAGTGGCTGGGGAGAGGGAAGTCTGGGCTTCTCTGCTTAGGGCTGCTGCCCCCGCGACCCGACCTCAGATCAGCGGAACAAATGGATGGATGGATAGATGGACTAACTATCGCAAATTATCATTATACCGTTTACTGTTACATCCCTCGTCCACTAACAAGTAAAAAGTCAAGGGCGGTCACGGCATGTTCTTGCCGCAAACGTTGGTCAATTTTTTTAGGGCATTACGGTCTAACACTCTAACCACTAGGCCACTGAGTACAGTCGTCCACACCTGTCTCCATCTAAACACAGCAGGGCGCTTAGTTAAGCGCACGGCGGTAAGCGAAGGGAAAACAATGTTAATAATACCTGGGAATTATATAGCGCTTTTCTAAGTACCCAAAGTCGCTTTACATGTAGAACCCATCATTCATTCACACCTGGTGGTGGTAAGCTACTTTCATAGCCACAGCTGCCCTGGGGTAGACTGACGGAAGAGTGGCTGCAATTTGCGCCAACGGCCCCTCCGACCACCACCTATCATTCTTCATTCAATTCACCGGTGTGAGTGGCACCGGGGGCAAAGGATGAAGTGTCCTGCCCAAGGACACAACGGCAGCGATTTTTGGATGGTAAGAGGCGGGGAACGAACCTGCAACGCTCAGGTTTCTGGCACGGTTGCTCTACCCACTACGCTATGCTGCCCCGGGTCCCCCAAGCGCCTCGTTCCGTTTACTCTGAGGGCGGAAATCTGCGCAGCAAAGTCCGTGTCGTTAGTCCGCCATGATAATCAAGCCAAACAACGCTAGTGTGCATGCGCCTGACTTGGTGTTGCCAAAAATGCATTCATAAATTACATTTTTTCGGTAATTAAAACAATTAAACAGTATTACTAACTATCGCTACTAACTATCCCCCTGGAGGAGCTGGACGAAGTGGCTGGGGAGAGGGAAGTCTGGGCTTCTCTGCTTAGGCTGCTGCCCCCACGACCCGACCTCGGATAAGCGGAAGAAAATGGATGTATGGACTAACTATCGCAAAAAATATCATTATACCGTTTACCGTTACATAGCTTGTCCACTAACAAGTAAAAAGTCAAGGGGGGGGTTACGGCATGTTCTTGCCGCAAATGTTGGTCAATTTTTTTATGGCATTACGGCGAAAGACGAGGGCGGTCGCGGCACTTGCCGCAGTTGTCGCGGTTAAAAGGAAGGGCATCTCTATCCTCCTTCAAAACCGCACTAAAAGAACACCTCCAGGCAACTTCAACCCTAAACTAACACCCTCCCCGGATTGTTAATCAAATGTAAATAATCAAATGTAGATACTTTTTCTTATGCTCTCTCGCTATGTCCACCACTTACTGTACATATCCTACCAAGTCAGACCTACACTGTTTCAATCTCTGATATTGCAATTGTTGGTAAATGGGTTGTACTTGTATAGCGCTTTTCTACCTTTTTTTTTTAAGGAACTCAAAGCGCTTTGACACTATTTCTACATTCACACACTGATGGCGGGAGCTGCCATGCAAGGCAGCTAACCAGGACACGTCAGGAGCAAGGGTGAAGTGTCTTGCTCAAGGACACAACGGACGTGACTCGGATGGTAGAAGGTGGGGATTGAACCAGGAACCCTCAGATTGCTGGCACGGCCACTTTCCCAACTTCGCCAAGATGACAGAAGTGTCGATATCAACCAAACCTAACCCCCTCCCCACCTCATCCCGGATTGTAAATAATGTAAATAATTCAATGTACCGTATTTTTCGGACTATAAGTCGCAGTTTTTTCACAGTTTGGCCGGGCTCAAGTGCGACTTATATATGTTTTTTTCCTTTTTTATTATGCATTGTCGGCAGGTGCGACTAATACTCCGGTGCGACTTATACTGCGAAAAATGCGGTAGTTAAACAAGTTGAAAAACGTATTCAGGTGTTACCATTTAGTAGTCAATTGTACGGAATATGTACTTCACTGTACATATCAGCTTTGGGTCATGACCGAAAGGACAAGATCACGGGTACAAGCGGCCGAAATTAGTTTCCTCCGCCGGGTGGCGGGGCTCTCCCTTAGAGATAGGGTGAGAAGCTCAAAGTAAAACCGCTGCTCCTCCACATCGAGAGGAGCCAGATGAGATGGTTCGGGCATCTGGTCAGGATACCACCCGAACGCCTCCCTAGGGAGGTGTGTAGGGCACGTCCGACCGGTAGGAGGCCACGGGGAAGACCCAGGACACGTTGGGAAGACTCTCTCTCCCGGCTGGAGCTGGACGAAGTGGCTGGGGAGAGGGAAGTCTGGGCTTCCCTGCTTAGGCTGCTGCCCCCGCGACCCGACCTCAGATAAGCGGAAGAAGATGGATGGATGGATGTATGTACTTCACTGTTCAATCTACTAATAAAAGAATCAATCAAAAAAAAAATTCGAGCCCTGCACCTTTTGCACACGTTGCTCGGAGTGTGCCATCAAGTTTGCACGTCTTTTTAGTACACGCAAACCTTAAGTAAATCAGGCCCTGCTTTTCTCCTCGTTCAAGATGCAACACATGTCGGATTGTATCGCCCCACAAGTGATATTGTTGTCATTATTATCATTATTGCAGAACTTTAAAAAAGCTTGCACGAAATAGGTCAATCGTAGCCCGGGTCAAAGATTTTGTCACAAAGACCGGAAGGCGGTTATAGCGTGCACACAACACAAAGAACTATAAGCACCGGATAAAACATGTCATTATTATATTCGAGCAATAAACACAAATAAATCCTGAACGTTACATAAATACTTTTTTTTTCCCTCTCTATGATAAGCCCGGAGCTCGGCTAGCTAAGGTTGACGATAACATCAGCATTTTTATTAAGTGCAAACTTGACACCGTTTGAGCGAGTTTAAACACAAAAACACCGCGTTAGGAGAAGTTTAAAGACAATATTTTCGGAAAATGTCA